>NW_021319762.1:222918-227202 GCF_001605985.2 Dendrobium catenatum | reverse complement strand
AAAAGCATTAAAAACACTATGTACAAGTTATATACACATTATATATAAGTTTTATATTCATTATACAAGTATTATACAAACTATAAACAAGTTTATATATGATATGTAAAAGCGTTTTACATACTATAAATAAGAATTATAAACACAATGTATAAGTTTATACACACTCTATATAAACATTATACATACTATGTACATGGTATTTATATATATTATAAACATTATGTATAATTTTATACATGTTATATACAGACATTATTCATGAATTATACAAGTTTATACATGCTATGTACAAGCATTTTATACACTATATATAAATTTGTACATATTATGTACAAGTATTATACGCACTATGTAAAAATTTATACATATAATATATAAGTTTATACAAATTATATACAAGTTTATAAATGCTATATACAAGCATTATACACATTATATACATGTTTATACATTTTATGTACAAGTATTATACACATAATTTACAGGCATTATAAATACTTTGTATGAATTTATTCAAATCTTATACACATGCTATGTATAAGAATTATATAAACTATAAACAAGTTTATGCATATTATGTATAAGTGTACACACGTTATATATAAGGATTATACACTCCATATATAAGTTTATACATGTGATATACATAATTTTTACACATTATGTACAAGTTTATATATGCTATGTATAAGGCTTATATATACTATGTATAAGTTTATAAACGCTATATACATAATTTTTACACACTATATGCTAGTTTATACATGCTATATACAAGCATTATACACATTATGCACATGCTATATACATAGTTTATACACGTTATACAAGCTATATACATAATTTATACACACTATGTACAAGTTATGTACAAGTTTATACATGCTATGTATAAGCATTATACACATTATGTATAAGTTTATATATGTTATGTACAAGCATTATACATACTATGCACACACTGTATACATGAATTATACATATTATATATAAGTTTTAGAAGCATTGTACACAATGTTTAATGTTATATATAAGTATTATGCACACTATGTACATATTTATATACGTTGTGTACAAGAATTATACACACTATTCATAAGTATTATACACTATGAGTAAGTTTATATACACTATATACAAGTTTATACAAGCTATACATAAGAGCATTACACATGCTATATAAAAGTGTTATACACACTACGTATAAGTTTGTACAAGTATTATACATACTATGTAGAAGTTTATGCACTCTATCTATAAATAATATACACAGTATGTACAAGTTTATACATACTATGTACAAGCATTATACATAAATTATATAAGTTTATACATTCCATGTACAAGTTTTTTACACACTATGTACAAGTTTGTACATGCTATATATAAGTATTATACACCTTATGTACAAATATATATACGTAATGTATAAGTAAATACACACTATATGTACATGCATTTTACACAATATAAATAAGAATTATGCACACTATATATAAGTTTATACACACTATATATAAGCATTTTATAAACTATGTAAATGGTATGTATAAGTATTATACGCACTGTATAAAAGTTTATAGATGCTATATATAAGTATTATACATAAATTATATAAGTTTATACACTCTATGTATAAGTATTTTATATACTATGTACAAGTTTGTACATGCTATGTATAAGCATAATACACACTATTTACAAGTTTATATATGCAATGTATAAGTTTATACATACTATATATAAGTTTATACATGCTATATACAAGCAATATACATACTATGTATATATTTGTAAACATTATATATAAGTATTATAAAAATTATGTACAAATTTGTACATCCTATGTACAAGAATTATACATACTATGCACAAGTTTATACAAGTATTATAGATGCTATGTACAAGTATTATATTTACTATATACAAGTTTATACAAGTATTATACACACTATGTACAAGTTTATACATTCTATGTACAAGCATTATACATATATAACTATATTTGAGCATTGCATGTACAAGTATTATACATGCTATGTACAAGTTTATGCAAGTATTATACATGCTATGTACAAGTTTACATTCTATGTATAATTCTTATGAAATATAATACTTGTACATAACATGTATAAATATATGCATAGTGTGTATTATACTTAAACATACCACCTACAAAGTATGTATAATATTTATATATAGCATGTATAAACTTATACATAGTGTATATAATTCTTATTTATAGTATGTAAAATGCTTGTACATATCGTGTATAAACTTGTACATAGTGTGTATAATACTTATATATTTCATATAAAAATTATACATAGTGTGTATAAAACTTGTTCATAGTGTTTATAATGCTTATACATAGTGTGTACAAACTTATACATAATATATATAATGCTGTACATAACATGTATAAACTTATACATAGTGTGTATATTATTTATAGATAGCGTGTATAAACTTCTACATATTATGTATCATGCTTATATAAACTTATACATAGTATATATAATACATTTATATAACATATATAATGCTAGTATATAGCATGTACAATACTTATATATAGCTTTTATAAACTTATACATAGTTTAGATAAACTTATTCATAGAGTATAATACTTATGAATAGTGTATATAATACTTTTACATAGCATGTATAAATATGCACATAGTGTGTATACTACTTGTATATAGCATTGAACGTAGTGTAAAATACTTGAATAAATGAATTATATATAATATATATAAGTTTATACAAGTATTCTACCCTACGTTCAATACTATATATAAATATTATACACACTATGTATATGTATATACACGTTATGTAGAAGCATTATACATACTATTCATAAGTATTATACACTTTGAATAAGTTTATATACACTATGTATAAATTTATGCAAGCTATATATAAGTATTGTACATGCAATATACAAATATTATATACGCTATATAAAAGTATTATACACACTATGTATAAGTTTATATAAGCTTTATGCATACTATGTAGAAGTTTATACACGCTATCGATAAATAATACACACGCTATGAACAAGTTTACATGCTATGTACAAGCATTATACATATTATATATAAGTTTGTACACACTATGTATAAGCACTATAAACACTATGTATAAGTTTTATATAGCGAAATTATTTTCTCTTAAGAATCAATTGTTATTGATTGTTCTACCATTTTAATGATAGTTTTTCCTTTGAAGTCAATGGTTTCGATTTAATAAATCAAATTTTTGTCTACTTTTGGTATCAGAGCCATGCTAGCTTAAGTTTCTGGTTGATAAGTTTTCATTTTTTTTTTAAATGGCAGAGGCAAGGATTATCCCTTTGCAATTTTCTCAACTTAAAATAATGTAGTTACTGTACTTACCGACCAGGGGTGGCGAACCCCTCATTTAAAGGAGTCAATGAAACCTAGAAGCCGGGGCTGGCCTCGAGGAGCTTCCCGAGGTCGTAAAAATTTTTTTACACACTATATACAAGTTTATACATGATACGTACAAATATTTTACACACTATAAATAAGAATTATACAAACTATATATAAGTTTACACACGCTATATATAAGTATTATACATACTATATATATAATATGTATAAGTATTATACATAGTATGTAAAAGTTTATACATGCTGTGTACAAACATTTTACGCACTATGTACAAGTTTTTACATGCTATGTATAAGTATTATACATACTATATATAAGTTTATACATGCTATGTATAAGCATTATACACACTATTTATTTGTATGTAAACACTATATATAAGCATTATAAAAACTATATACAAGTTTATACATGCTATATACAAGCATTATACACACTATTTATTTGTTTGTAAACACTATATATAAGCATTATAAAAATTATATACAAATTTATACATGCTATGTACAAGCAATATACACGCTATGTACAAATTTATATAAGTATTATAAATGCTATGTACAAGCATTATACACACTATGTATAAGTTTCTACAAGCAATAAACATATTATGTACAAGTTTACACATTATATGTACAAGCATTATACATACTATTTACAAGTATTATACACACTATATATAAGTTTATTCAATTATTATACACACGCTATGTACAAGCATTATACATATTATGTATAACTTTATACATGCTATGTATAAGGATTATACAAATTATGAACTAGTTTATGCACATTATGTACAAGTTTATACACGCTAAGTATAAGGATTATACACATCATGTATAAGTTTATACA
>NW_021319762.1:140808-222818 GCF_001605985.2 Dendrobium catenatum | reverse complement strand
AATATATAAGTATTATACACACTATGTAAAGGTTTATACACGATATATACAAGGATTTTATACACTATAAATAAGAATTATACATACTATGTATAAGTTTATATATACTATATATAAGTATTATAAACACTATGTACAAGTTTATACATGCTATGTATAAGCATTATACATTAATTATACAAGTTTATATCCGCTATGTACAAGCATTTACACACTATGTATAAGTTTGTACATGCTATATATAAGTATTATACACACTATGTATAAGTTTATACACGCAATGTATAAGTTTATACACTTTATACACAAGTTTATACATGCTATTTACAAGCATTATACACACTATGTATGTGTTAGTGAACACTATATATAAGAATTATAAAAACTATGTACAAATTTGTATATGCTATGTACAAAAATTATATACACTATGTTTAAATTTATATAAGTATTATAGATGGCATGTACAAGCATTATACATACGATGTACAATTTTATACAAGCATTATATACATTAAGTATAAGTTTATACAAGCATTATATACATTATGTATAAGTTTTTATATTATATGTACAAGTATTATACACACTATTTACAAGTATTATACACGCTATATACGAGTTTATTCAAACTTTATATACACACTATGTGTAAGCACTGTATAGACTATGTACAAGTTTATACACATTATGTATAAGGATTATATAAACTATGAACAAGTTTATACACAATATGTATAAGTTTATATACGCTATGTATAAGGATTATACACACTATATATAAATTTATACATGTTATATACATAATTTATACACACTATATGCAAGTTTACACACTATATGTAAGTTCATAAACAATATATACATAATTTTAATACACTATGTACAAGTTTATACATGCTATGAACAAGCATTATACATGCTATTGACTAGTATTAAACACACTATATACAAGTTTATACAAACATTGTACATACTATGTACAAGTTTATACAAGTATATATATAAGCATTATACATATTATATATAATTTTATACACGTTATGTACAAGCACTATATACACTATATACACGCTATATACGAGCATTATACGTACTCTATTTATAAATTATACACATTATATATAAGTTTATACAAACATTCTACACTATGTTCAATATACTATACAAGTATGTATAAGTATTATACACACTATATACATATTTATACATGATATGTACAAGCATTATATAAGAATTATATTAGTTTATACATGCTATGTATAAATTTATACCTATTATGTATAAGTATTATATACACTATGTACAAGTTTATACATATAATGTACTAATTTATACACACTATATATAAGTTTATAAATAATATGTACAAGTATTATCCATACTATGTATATATTTGTAAACAATATAAATAAGCATTATAAAAATTATGTACAGTTTGTACATGCTATGTACAAGCATTATACACAATATGTATAAATTTATACAAGTATTATAGAAGCTACATACATACATTATACACACTATACATAAGTTTATACAAGCATTATGCATACTATATAGAAGTTTATAATCGTTATATATAAATAATATACACACTGTATAAATTTATACACGCTATGTACAAGCATTATACACACTATGAATATATTTGTAAATACAATATATAAGCATTATAAAAATTATGTACAAGTTTGTACATACTATGTATAAATATTATACACACTATATAATAATTTATACAAGTATTATAGATGTTATGTACAAGCATTATAAATACTATGTACAAGTTTATACAAGTATTATACATACTATGTACAAGTTTATATATTTTATGTACAAGTATTATACATACTATTTACAAGTATTATACACACTATATATAACTTTATTTAAATATTTTACATACTCTATGTACAAGTATTATACATACTATGTATAATTTATACATGCAATTTATAAGGATTATACAAACTATGAACAAGTTTATGCATATTATGTATAAGTTATACACGCTATGAATAAGGGTTATACATATCATGTATAAGTTTATACAGGCTATATACATAATTTTTACACACTATGTATAAGTTTATACATGCTATGTACATGGCTAATACATATTATGTATAAGTTTATTAATGATATATACATAATTTTTATGCATGATGTGCAAGTTTATACACGTTATATACAAGTATTATACATGCTATGTACAAGCAATACACATTATATATAAGTTTATAGATGTTATGTACAAGTATTATACACACTATATACACACTATATACGAGCATTTCACACACTAAATACATGAAATATACACATTATATATAAGTTTGTACATGCATTCTACACTGCATTCAATGCTATATAAAAGTATTACACCCACGATGTACATATTTATACATGCTATGTACAAGCATTATACACACTATTCAAAAGTATTATATAATCTGAATAAGTTTATATATATTATGTACAAGTTTATACAAGCTATATATAAGTATTATACATGTTATATAAAAGCATTATACATGCTATATAAAAGAATCATACACATTACGTATAAATTTATACAAGTATTATGTATACTATATAAAAGTTTAGACACGCAATCTATAAATAATATACATATTATGTACAAGTTTATACACGATATATATAAGTATTATACATATTATGAATAAGTTAGTACATACTTTGTATAAGTATTATAAACTCTATGTATAAATTTTATACACACTATGTATAAGTTTTACATGTATTATACACACTATGTATAAGTTTATACACTATATTATACACTATATGTACAAGCATTTTACACACTATAAATAAAAATTAAACACACTATGTATAAGTTTATACATGCTATATATAAGCATTATACATACTATGTACATGATATTTTTAAGTATCATACACACTATCTATAAGTTTATACATGTTATGTACATGCATTATACAAAAATTATATAAATTCATACATATTATGTACAAACATTTTACACACTATGTACAAATATTATGCACCCTTTATATAAGTTTATACACACAATGTACAAGTTTATACACACTATATATAAGTTTATACATGCTACGTACAAGCATTATACACACTATGTATATATTTGAAAACACTATATATAAGGATTATAAAAATTATGTACAAGTTTGTACATGCTGTGTAAAACTATTATACACATAATGTATAAGTTTATACAAGTATTATAGATGTTATGTTCAAGCATTATACATATTATGTATAAATTTATACAAGTATTATACATATTATGTATAATTTTATATATTATATGTATAAGCATTATACACACTATTGCATGCATTATATACACTATGTATAAATTTATTTAAATATTATACACACATTATGTTCAAGCATTATACATATTATGTACAAATTTAAGCACGCTATATATAAGATTTATACGAACTTTAAATAAGTTTATGCACAATATGTACAAGTTTATACATGCTATATATAAAAATTATACACACTATATATAAGTTTATATACGTTATATACATAATTTTTACACACTATGTGCAAGATTATACATGCTATGTTTAAGGCTTATACATACTATGTATAAGTTTATAAATGCTATATACATAATTTTTACACACTATGTGTAAGTTTATACATGCTTTGTATAACTATTATACATGTTATGAATAAGTATTATACACACTATGTATAAGTTTATATAAATATTGTATATGTTATGTACAAGTTTATATATACTATGTATAAGCATTATACACACTATGTATATATTTGTAAATACTATATGTTAGCATTATAAGAACTATGTATAAGTTTTAACATGCTATGTATAAGCACTATACATACTATATACAAATTTATTTAAGTATAATAGATGCTATGTATAAGCATTATACACACTTTATATATAGTGTGTATAATGCTTTTACATAGCATGTATAAAGTTGTACATAGTTTTTATAATGCTTATATGTAGTGTTTACAAATATATAGATAGTATGTATATTTCTTATACATAGCATGTATAAACTTGTATATAGTGTGTATAAACTTGTACATTTCATGTATAAACTTATACACAGTGTGTATAATACTTATACATATCACGTACAAACTTGTACATATTGTGTAAAGTACTTGTATATAGCATGTATAAACTTATATAATTCATGTATAAAGCTTGTACGTATAATATATAAACTTGTATATTGTGTGTATAAACTTGTACATAGGGTTTATAATGCTTGTACATAGCATGTATAAACTTATTCAAAATATTTAAAATGCTTGTACATAGCATATATAAACTTGTATAATTCATGTATAATGCTTGTACATAACATGTATAAACTTGTACATTGTGTGTATAATATTTTTACATACCATGTATATAGTGTGTATATTGCTTATATATAACATGTATAAACTTATACATAGTGTGTATAATTCTTATTTATAGTGTGTAAAATACTTATACATATCATGTATAAACTTGTACACATTGTGTATAATACTTGTATATTACATGTAAAGCTTGTATATAGTGTGTATAAAACTTATACATAATATTTATAATGCTTATACATAGTGTGTACAAATTTATACATAATATATATAAGCTTGTACATAGCATGTATAAACTTATTATTAATAGTGTGTATATTATTTATAAATATCGTGTATAAACTTCTACATAGTATGAATAATGCTTATATAAACTAATACATAGTGTGTATAATACTTTCATATAGCATGTATAATGCTTGTATATAATATGTACAATACTTATATATAGTTTGTATAAACTTGCATATAGTATAATGTTTGTACATAACGTGTGTATAATATTAAACTTATACATAGTGTGTATAATGCTTATAAAAAGTGTGTTTAATTCTTGTACATAGACAATATAATCTTGTATATAGTGTGTATAATTCTTATATAAACTTGTATATAATGTGTATAATGCTTGTACATAGCATCTATAATACTTGTATAAACTTATACATAATAAGTATAATACTTATACGTAGTTTTTAAAATGCTTATATATAGTGCTTACAAAACTATACATATTGTGTATGATACTTGTACATAGCATGTATAAACTTATATATAGTGTGTATAATCTTGTACATTGCGTGTATAAAATTGTATACATTAAGTAAAATACTTGTACATAGCATATACAAACTTATATATAGTTTATAAAATGCTTGTACATAGCATGTATAAACTTGTAAAATTCATATATAATACTTATACATAGTATTTATAAACTTATAAATAGTGTGTATAATACTTATACATACCATGTACATAGTTTGTATAATGCTTATATATAGCGTGTATAAATTTATATATAGTGTATAAACTTATATATAATGTATATAATACTTATATATTGCATATAAAACTTGTATATTATGTGTAAAACATATACATAATGTTTATAATACTTATACAGAGTATGTACAAACTTATATATAATATGTATAATATTTGTACATAATGTGTATAAACTTATACATAGTGTGTATAATACTTATAGATAGCGTGTATAAACTTATACATACTATGTATAAATTTATAAATATTATATACATAATTTTTACACACTACGTGCAAGTTTATACACGCTATATACAAGCATTATACATGCTATGTATAAGTATTATACACACTATGTATAAATTTATGCAAATATTATACATGTTATGTACAAGTTCATACATGCTACGTATTAGCATTATACACACTTTATATATTTTTGTAAATACTATATATAAGCATTATAAAAACTTTGTACAAGTTTATACAAGCTATATATAAGCACTATACACACCATGTACAATTTCATACAAGTATTATAGATGCTATATATAAGTATTATACATACTATGTACAAGTTTAAACAAGTATTATACATACTACGTAAGAGTTTATGCATTCTATGTACAAGCATTATACACACTATTTACAAGCATAATATATACTATGTATAAGTTTATTCAAACATTATACGCACGCTATGTATAAGCATTATACAGACTACGTACAAGTTTATACACGCTATATATAAGGATTATACAAACTATGAATAAGTTTATACATATTTATCTATAAATTTATACATATTATGTACAAGTTTATACACGATATGTACAAGTAATTTAAACACTATAAATAAGAATTAAACATACTATGTATACATTTTTATACATGCTATATATAAGCATTATATATGGTCTGTATAAGTATTATCCACACTATGTATAAGTTTATATATGTTATGTACAAGCATTATACATGAATTATATAAGTTTATAAATGCCATATACAAGAATTTTATATACTATGTACAAGTTTGTACATGCTATGTACAAGTATTGTACACACTATGTACAAGTTTATACACATATTGTACAATTTTATAAACACTATATATAAGTTTATATATGTTATGTACGAGCATTATACACACTATATATATTTGTAAACTCTATATATAAGTATTATAAAAATATATACAAATTCGTACATGCTTTGTACAAGCATTATACACACTATATACAAGTTTATACAAGTATTGTACACACTATGTACAAGATTATATATTCTATGTACAAGTATTATACTTATTATTTATAAGCATTATACGCACTATATATAAATGTATTCAAATATTATACACACGCTATGTATAAGTATTATACATAATATGTACAAGTTTATACACGCTTTATATAAGGATTACACAAACTATGAATAAATTTATGCACATTATATACAAGTTTATGCACGCTATGTATAAGGATTATACACACCATGTATAAGTTTATACATGCTATATACATAATTTTTATACACTATGTGCAAGTTTATACATGTTATGTATAAGGCTTATACATACTATGTATAAGTTTATAAATGCTATATACATAATTTTTACACACTATGTGCAAGTTTATACACGCTATGTATAAGCATTATACAAGTTATGTACAAATATTATACATACTATGTATAAGTTTATACAAATATTGAACATATTATGTACAAGTTTATACATGCTATGTATATACATTATACATATTATGTATAAGTTTATACATGTTATATACAAGCATTATACACACTATGTACACGCTATATATGAGCTTTGCACACACTGTATATATGAATTATGCACATTATATATAAGTTTATACAAGCATTCTACACTACGTTCAATGCTATATATCAGTATTATACACACTATGTATATATTTATATATGATATATACAAGCATTATACACATTATTCATAAATATTATACACTCTGAATATGTTTAGATACATTATGAATTATACACATTATATATAAGTTTATACAAGCTATATATAAGCATTGTAAATGCTACATACACGCTTTATACACGGTATATAAAAGTATTAAATACTCTACATATAAGTTTATACAAGTATTATGCATACTATGTAGAAGTTTATACACGCTATCTATAAATAATATACAAACTATGTATAAGTTTATATATACTATGTACAAGCATTATACATATTATGTATAAGTTTGTATACTCTATATAAAAGCATTATACGTACTATATACAAGTTTTATACATATTATGTACAAGTTTTACATGCAATATACAAGTATTATTCACATTATGTATAAGTTTATACATGATATGTACAAACATTTTACACACTATAAATAAGAATTATACACATTATGTATAAGTTTACACACGTTATATATAACTATTATATAAACTATATACATGGTATTCATAAGTACTATACATATAATATACAAGTTTATATATGATATGTAGAAGTATTATACACACTATGTATAAATTTATACACGCAATGTATAAGTTCATACACACAATATACAAGTTTATACATGTTATGTACAAGTATTATATACACTATGTATATGTTTGTAAATACTATATATAAGTATTATAAAAACTATGTACAAGTTTGTACATATTATCTATAAGAATTATACATATTATGTACAAGTTTATACAAGTATTATAGATGCTATGTACTAGCATTATACACATTGTATACAAGTTTATACATGTATTATACACATTATTTACAAATTTATATATTATATGTACAAGCATTATACACACTCTGTACAAGTTTATTCAAAATTATATAAACGCTATATATAAGCATTATACATACTATGTATAAGTTTATACACGCTATAAATAAGGATTATACAAACTATAAACAAGTTTATATACATTATATAAAAGTTTATACACGTTATGTATAAAGATTATACACACCATATATAAGTTTATATACTTTATATACATAATTGTTATACACTATCTGCAATTTTATACTTGTTATGTATAAGGCTTATACATACTATGTATAAGTTTATAAATGTTATATACATAATTTTTATACACTATGTGTAAGTTTATACATGCTATGTACAAGCATTATACATTGTATGAATAAGTATTATACATATTATGTATAAGTTTATACAAATATTGTACATGTTATATAAATGTTTATACATGCTATTCATAAGCATTATACATATTATGTACAAGTTTATACACATTATGTACAAGCATTATATACAATATGTATACATTATATATGAGTATTGCACACACTGTATAAATGAATTATATACATTATATATATATTATATAAGCATTTTTACACTAAGTTTAATGCTATATATAAGTATTATACATACTATGTACATATTTATGCATACTATGTGCAAGCATTATATATACTATTCATAAGTATTATATAATCTGAATAAGTTTATATATACTATGTACAAATTTGTACAAGCTATATATAAGCATTGTAAAAGCTATATGCATGCATTATACATGTTATATAAAAGTATTATACACACTATATATAAGTTTATACAAGTATTATGCATATTATATAGAAGTTTATAAATGCTATCTATAAATAATATACACAGTATGTATAAGTTTATACATGCTATATACAAGCATTATATATATTATTTATAAGTTCGTACATACTATGTATAAGCAATATAAACACAATGTACAAGTTTTATAAACACTATGTACAAATTTTACATGTAATATACAAGTATTATACACACTATGTATAAGTTTATACATGATATGTATAAGCGTTTTACACACAATAAATAAGAATTATACACGCTATGTATAAGTTTATACACGCTATACATAAGCATTATACACACTTTGTATATATTATGTATAAGTATTATTCACACTATGAATAAGTTTATACATGCTACGTGCAAGCATTATACATGAATTATACAAGTTTATATACGATATGTACAAGTATTTTACACACTATGTACAAGTTTATATATGATTTGTATAAGTATTATACACACAATGTAAATTTTTATACACAATATATACAAGTTTATAAATATTGTGTATAAGCATTATACACACTATATATATGTTTGTAAACACTATATATAAGCATTATAAAAACTATATACAAGATTTTACATGTTATGTACAAGTATTATACACATTATGTACAAGTTTATACAAGTATTATAGGTGTTATATAAAAGCATTATACAAATATATAGCATGTATAATGGTGTATATAACGTGTATAAACTTGCATATAGTATGTAAAAATTATGTATATAGTGTTTATAAACTTATACATAATATGTATAAGCCTTATACATAGCATATATAAACTTACATATAATGTGTAAAAGTTATGTATATAGCATGCATAAACTTATACATGGTATGTATAATCTTTATGCATAGCGTGTATAAACTTATACATAATGTGCATAATCTTGTTTATAGTTTGTATAATTATTATACATAGCGTGTATAGTCTTATACATAGTCTGTATAATGCTTGTACATATCGGGTGTAAAATAATTGAATAAACTTGTATATAGTGTTTATAATGCTTGTAAATAGTATGTATAATGCTTGTATATAGCATGTACAATGATTGTACATAACGTCTATAAACTTATATATTATGTGTATAAATTTGTACATAGTGTTTATAATACTTGTATATAGCATGTACAAATTTGTACATAATGTGTAAAATGATTGTACATAGCTATATAAATTTGTATAATTCATGTATAATATTTTTACATAACATGTATAAACTTATACATAGTATGTATAATACTTATACATACTATGTATATAGTGTGTATAAAGCTTATATATAGCATGTATAAACTTATACATAGTATGTATAGTTATTATTTATAATATGTAAAATGCTTGTACATATCATGTATAAATTTGTACATAGTATAAAAATAACTGTGTATTGCATGTAAAACTTGTAAATAGTGTGTATAAAACTTATTTATTTTATTTATAATGCTTATACATAGTGTATATAAACTTATACATAATATATATAATACTTGTACATAGCATGTATAAACTTATATATAATGTGTATATTATTTATAGAAAGTGTGTATAAACTTATATATATTATGTATAATGCATGAATAAACTTATACGTAGTGTGTATAATGCTTGTATATAAGTATATACAATGCATATATATAGCTTGTATAAACTTTTACATAGTGTATATAAACTTATTTAGAGTATATAATACTTATGAATAGTGTGGATAATGCTTGTACAAAACATGTATAAATATGTATATGATATATATAATACTTGTATATAGCATTGAACGTAGTATATAATGCTTATATAAACTTATATATAATGTGTATAATTCATGTATATAGTGTGTGCAATGCTCGTATATAATATGTACATATTGTGTATAATGCTTCTACATAACATGTATAAACTTATACATAATGTGTATAATGCTTATTCATAACATGTATAAACTTGTACATAACATGTATAAAATTTGTATAAATTTGTATATAATGTGTATGGTACTTGTTCATAGCATGTATAAATTTGCACATAATATGTTAAAATTATATTTATAGCATTTATAAACTTATACATAGTATGTATATGCCTTATACATAGCATATATAAATTTGCACATAGTGTGTATTAATTATGTATATAAAGTGTATAAACTTATACATTGTGTGTATAATTCTTATACATAGCATATATAAACTTTTACATAATATGCATAAACATGTTTAAAGTTTGTATAATCCTTATTCATAACATGTATAAACTTGTACATAGTCTATATAATGCTTGTATATAGCATGTGTATAATGTTTGAATAAACTTATACATAATATGTATAATGGTTGTAAATAGTTTGTATAATGCTTGCAAATTTAATGTATAAACTTATAAATAGTGTGTATAATACTTTTATAAATTTGTATATAATGTGTATAATGTTTGTACATAGCATCTATAATACTTATATAAATTTATACATAGTGTGTATAATGCTTATAGATAGCATGTACAAACTTGTATATAGTTTTTATAAAGCTTATATATAGTGTTTACAAACATATACATAGTGTGTAATGCTTGTACATATCATGTATAAACTTGTATATAATGTGTATAAACTTATACATTATGTGTATAATACTTATACATAGCATATACAAACTTATACAAAGTATGTAAAATACTTCTACATATCGTGTATAAAATTATATAATTTATGTATAATACTTGTACTTAGCATGTATAAACTTATACATAATGTGTATAAACTTATACATACCATGTACATAATGTGTATAATGTTTATGTATAGTGTATATAAATTTATACATAGTTGGTTTAATTCTTATTTATAGAGTTTAAACTGCTTGTATATATCGTGTAGAAACTTGTACTTAGTGTGTATACTACTTATATATTGCATGTAAAACTTATACGTAGTGTATATAAAACTTGTACTTAGTATTTATAATGCTTATACATAGTGTGTAAACACTTATTCATAATATGTATAATACTTATACATATCATGTATAAACTTATACATAGTGTGCATATTATTTATAGATAGCGTGTCTAAACTTCTACATAATATGCATAATGCTTGTATAAAAATTTATACATAATGTGTATAATTATTTTATATAGTGTATAATATTTTTATATAGCATGTATAATGCTTATATATAGCTTATATTAGCTTATACATAGTGTATATAAACAAGTTTGTATAATGCTTATAAATAATGTATATATTTCATGTACATAAAATATATAAATTTATACATAGTGTGTATAATGACTGTATGAACTTGTATATAATATGTATAATGCTTGTACATAACATCTATAATACTTATATAAACTTGTACATAGTATGTATAATACATGTACATAGCATGTACAAACTTGTACATAGTTTTTTATAATTCTTATATAAATTATTTACAAATATATATATATATAGTGTGTATAATGCTTGTACATAGTTTATATAAACTTGTATATAGTGTGTATAAACTTATACATTGCATGTATAAACTTGTGCGAAGGTCAACAGTTACTTGTATATAGAATGTATAAACTTGTATATGGTGTGTAAAATGCTTGAACATAGTGTGTATAAACTTGTATAATTTATGTAAAATGCTTGTACATTACATGTATAAACTTATATATAGTATGTATAATGCTTATACATACTATGTACATAGTGTATAAAATACTTATATATAGCGTGCATAAACTTATATATAGTGTGTATAATTCTTATTTATAGTGTGTAAAATACTTGTACATATCATGTATAAGCTTGTACATAGTGTATATAATACTTGTATATTGCATGTAAATTTATATATATGATGTATAAAACTTGTACATAGTGTTTATAATACGTATACATAGCGTGTACAAACTTATAAATAATATGTATAATGATTATACATAGCGTGTATAAACTTGTACATAATATGTATAATAAATATAAATAGTGTGTATAAACTTATATATTGTATGCATAATACTTGTATAAATTTATACATAATGTATAATAGTTATGTATAGCTTGTATAAACATGTATATAGTGTATATAAACTTATTCATAGTATATAATACTAATAAATAGTGTGTAAAATGCTTGTACATACCATGTATAAATATGTACATAATGAGTATAATTCTTATATATAGCATTGAACGTAGTGTACAAATATTATATACATTTTATATAAATTTATACAAGTATATAAACTTGTATATAGTGTGCATAATGCTTGTACATAGCATGTATAATACTTGTATAAACTTGTTTACATTATGTATATAGCGTGTATAAACTTATATATACTATGTATAAATATATACAATAAATGTATAATACTTATATAAATTTGTACATAATTTATATAATTCTTGTACATATCATGTACAAATATATATATAGTGTATATAAACGTATACATATAATGTATAATACTTATACATAGCGTATATAAACTTATACATAGTGTGTATAATGATTGTACATAATATGTATAAACTTATACACAGCGTGTATAATGCTTATATAAAATTGTACATAGTGCATATAATATTTGTACAAAGCGTGTACAATACTTTTACATATTGTGTATAAACTTATATATATAATGTATAATACTTATACAAAGTATGTACAAACTTATATATAATAGGTAAGAACTTGTACATAATGTATATAATGATTGTACATAACATATACAAACTTGTAAAAAGTATGGATAATGCTTATACATAGCTTGTATAATGCTTATACATAACGTACATAAACTTGTACATAACATGTATTAACTTATACATAGTGTGTATAATGCTTATACATAGCGTGTATAATGTCTGTGCATAGCATATATAATGCTTGTATTAACTTATACATAGTATGTATAATGCTGAAATATAGCATGTATAAACTTGTATATAGTGTGTATGATGCTTGTACATAATGTGTCTAATGCTTATATATAATGTATATAATATTATACATATCGTGAATAATGCTTGTACATAGCTTATATAATGCTTGTATAAACTTGTACATAGTGTGTATAATACTTATGCATAGCGTGTACAATGTTTATATAAACTTGTACATAGCGTGTATAATGTTTGTTCATATTATGTATAATATTTGTACATAATGTGTATAATACTTGTACATAGCATATATAAACTTGTACATTGTGTATAATGCTTGTACATAGCGTGTATCAACTTTTATATAGCATGTATCAATTTTTATATAGTGTGTATAAAATTGTGCATAACATGTATAATGTTTGTATATAATGTGTATAATTTTTGTACATATCGCGTATAATGTTTGTACATAGCGTGTACAATATTTGTATAAATTTATATATAATATGTATAATGCTTGTCCATAGCATGTACAATACTTGTATATATCATGTATAAAATTGTACATAATATGTATAATACTTGTACATAGCATGTATGAACTTGTACATAACGTGTATAAACTTGTACATAGTGTATATAATGCTTGTATAAACTATAACGTATATAAACTTGTACATAGTGTATATAATGCTTGTATAAATTTATATATATTGTGTATAATACTTGTACATAGTATATATAAATTTGTATATATTTTGTATAATACTTATATAAACTTGTATATAGTGCGCATAATGCTTGTACATAATATGTATAATATTTATATATAGCATGTATAAGTTCGTACATACTGTGTAAAAATTCATACATAATGTGTATAATACTTGTACACAATGTGTACAAACATTATGCACACTATGTACAAGCTTATACACGTTATTTACAAGCAATATACACACTATGTACAAGTTTGTACACACTGTGTTCAAATATTATACACACTATGTATAAATAGTATACACATTATATATAAGTTTGTACACAATGTGTATAAGTTTGTACATACACATTGTACATAATATATATATACTTGTACATAGCATGTTTAATGTTTGTATATAATATGTACAAATTTATACATAGATTGTATAATGTTTGTACATAGCATGTATAAATTTATACATAGTGTGTATAATACTTGTATATAGCGTTTACAATACTTCTATAAACTTGTAGTTAGTGTGTATAAATTTTTACGTAGTGTATAATGCTTATATATATCATGTATAAACTTATACATAATATATATAATATTTTTATAAAATGTATATAATAGTTGTACATAGCATGTATAATATTTGTATATAGTGTGTATAATACTGGTACATAGTATATATAATGCTTGTATAGACTTATACATAGTGTGTATCATACATATAGATAGCGGGTATAATACTTATATATAGTGTGTATAAACTTGTACATAATGTGTATAATGCTTGTATATAGCGTATACAATACATGTATAAACTTGTACATATTGTGTATAATACTTGCACAGCGTGTACAATGCTTGCATATAGCGTGTATAATGCTTGTATATATCGTGTATAATACTTGTACATAGCGTGTATAATGCTTGTATATATCATGTATAATTCTTGTACATAGTGTGTATAATACTTATATAAACTCATACATAGTGTCTATAATGCTTGTATATAGCATGTATAATATTTGTACACAATATGTACAAGTTTATACACACTATGTACAAGCATTTATACGTTATGTATAAGTTTATACAGACTATGTGCACACACACACTCACATACACTAATATACACATTCGCATACACCTAATATACACTACAACTATATTATACAAGCAATCATACATACATACACTAATATATACACACAAACATACACACACATGCACATGGCAACCTCAGGACTACATATGCAGTATTATTCAACATAAGTAGAAATTGTGCAAGGATACTATTTGGAAAGATAGAGCTCAGGAAAGCGATCACTTCAATTGGGTGAAGTTATAATGATAACTGGATGAAGTATAATTCATTGGGACAACTTGAAGGTATATCTTATTGCTATGAAATACATTGGGAAAGTAATAGGAAGGTGGATGTTTAGAATGCAAGTCTGTATTAATGATTAGGGAAATTGTGCAAGGATACTACATATGCAGTATTATTCAACATAAGTAGAAATTGTGCAAGGATACTATTTGGAAAGATAGAGCTCAGGAAAGCGATCACTTCAATTGGGTGAAGTTATTCAATTCGGTGGTGTTTGTCCATAGACGGAGAGGGAGTAATAAAGAAGCCCATTTTTGTGCTTAGCAGGCTATTGAAGAGCAATATTTGTGGAAATACATGGAAGGGAATTCTTAGTACTTGCCTCAATAATTTCTTAATATTCTTGAGGAAGGTTATTGTTTGGGTTTGTTTTTTTCTTAAGGGCCGTTTTGACCATTTTTCTTGTTTTGTTTTTGGTTGTTTTGTAACCTTTGATTTTTTTTATTGCAATAAAGCAATATGTTCTTAACACTGCCGTTGCCAGGTCCCAAGTCCTGGATGAGAAAAGTGGAGGGTTGCGTTAGGTAGTCGACAGCCAGCGTAAAACTTGTCGAACAATAATGACATGAATCCTTTAAAAAATTTTCCCCACGTAGTGGGATAAAGGCTTGATGTTGTTGTTGTTGTTGTAGAAAAATTAAATAGGGGTAATTACAAATCTCCAACCAGGAAAAAAAGTTGTGACCTACAAATATAGTATAATATAATATAGTGTAGTATAGTATATTTATCCCTTAGCCTGCTATTGGGAGGTATTGTGGTATATTGGTTATGTGGTAGAAGCATGATGTCTCTTTTCAGCTTAAATTTGTGGTGATTTTAATTATATTCTTTCCCAAGAAGAAAAGAAGGGGGCAAGAGATTTAGGAATTCACCTGGTTGTAGAGAGATGGTTGAATTCATGATTAACAATGATCTCCATGATCTTGGTTATGTTGGGTCAAAATTTACTTTGTGTAACAATAAGAGTGGTACACAAAAAAAAAAATTGGGTTAGATTGGACAGCATTTTAATGAACTCAGTTGAATTACGGATTAGCCCATTTGTTAATGTTAAACATTTAGTTCAGCTTGTCAGCTTGCTTCACATCACTATCCTTTGTTGTTGAATTTAGCCCTGATAGTGCAAATAAGACCCTCCAAGTGGATCATGTTTTAAGATGTTTGGGCAACTTTTCCTACTTCTTGGAAGTTTGTTCGGAAAAGATGGCAGAAATCTAATGTTGGAACTGGTACTAATATATTGGATAGAAAGTGTGCTAGAACTCTGAAGGTTTTGTTCCATTGGAGTAAGGCTCAGATTAGAGGTCTTGAAGAACAAAAGAATGACATTGATTGCAGGTTGGCTGAATTACTGATTGTGCTTTGGGTTTGTCTGCTACTAAAGAAACTAAATTGAAGCACAAGGTAAAGGAGCTTAACTCTACACTTGGAAGGCTTTCCATGTGGTGGAGGAAAAAAGCCAAGGTAAGATGGATTAATGAGGGGAATTTTAATTTGCGGTTTTTCCATTCTTTTGCAACTGCTAGAAGAAGATTGAATCAGATCAATTCTATTAAAATGCCTAAATGAAGAGTATGTGAAAGATCATAATATCATTAGTTCAATTTTTTGGGACTTTTTTTAGTAACAAGTGGAAGGAGAGAGCTATTTTCTTAACTGGGTGGCCTGAATTCTATGTGGATAACAAAATTGCTGCCACTCAGGTGAGATGGTTATAGGCTGAGATGGAACACAAAGAAATCTTGGCTGCTATCAAACCGTTGGGTAATAATAGAGCCCATGGTGGTGATGGGATAACAATCTCTTTTTTTGAAGTTCTATTGGGATATTGTGAAGTTGGAAGTGCTAAATGTTGTCAAAGAATTTTTCAAGTTGGGGAAGATGTTGGTTGGATGGAAAGAGACATTGGTTGTTCTTATTCCAAAAAGTACTCAATGCGTTGATCCTTCCAAATTTAGACAAATTAGCACCAATCTTTTTACAAGATTGTGTCTAAATTGTTGGTAAACATAATTAAGATGGTACTTTCAGAGTTGATTGTTGAGCAACAAGGAGCTTTTGTCCCTGGAAGGTCTATTTCAACCCATAGTCTCTTGGCCCAGGAAGTCATTGGTAAATTCAGATATTCAAAGGCTAAGTTTGGGTTTATGGCTCAATCTCAAGGTGGATATGGAGCGGGTCTATGACAGCATGAGTTGAAAAACTTTGCAATAAGTTTTGAAGTTAATGGGATTTTCGAATAAGCTGATCAAGTGGGTGCTTCAGTGTGTAACTAATCCTAGGTTTTCTTTGTTGATCAATGGTCTGAAATTCTCTTGGATCAATGTTGGGTGTGAATTTAGGCAAAGGTGCCCATTATCACCTTACATATTCATCTTTTGTTCTGAATTGTTGTACAAAGCCTTTGCTTAGCAGAGATATTAATTAGGTGTGCAAATCACTAGGAATTCAGAGAAAATTTCTCATTTGTCTTATGCATATGATATTTTGGTCTTTGCTCAGAACGGTTATTATGATGAAAATATTATATAACCATTGCAAATGGACGAGCCAAAGAATTAACTATCAAAAATCTACTCTTATGTTTAGCAAAGCATGTGTTGTGGGGAAGCAGAAGGGGATTGCTAATCTGTTGGGCTTCAGGGTGGTGAAGGAGTTGGAGTATTTGGGAGTTCACTTGGCTTCAAGGAAATTAAAGGTTATTGATTTTGGCAAGTTTATAATAAAGGCCAGGGAAAAACTTGGGGTTTGGGAAAGGAGGTTTCTTTCCTTTGTAGGAAGAGCAACTTTGATTAGAATCTCTTTCATCACAATCCCTATGTATTTTATGACTCACTCATTAGTTCCCAAAGGTGTGCTAGCTGAAATTTCTAGGCTTGCTAGAAAGTTTCTCTGGCAGAAGGATAGTGAGTGAGATGGTTGCCATTATGTTGTCTGGCATAAGATATGCAGACCTATGAAGCTTGGGGGATTGGGCTTCCATGATCCTGTTGAATGGAGAGGCCCTTTGAGAGTTAGACTAACATGGGGATTCCTGTGTAGTCCAGAAAATCTTCTACATAGAATTGTTAAATCGAAATATGGGACTGATGTTTGGAGTGGACATAAAGTGTGGGATACTTCTGCAACTTGGAAGATTCTAGTGGTTGGGGCTAAGGCTCTTAGGACGGTTATCAAGGGGAAGATTGCTAATGGCAAGGGGATTAACACAATGAATGATGTCTGGTTTCAAAATAAAATCTTAGCTAAGTGCCCTTCATTTATTAATGTGGAGAAAGTTGCGGACACAATGATGGGGGAATTTATTAATGAAGACCAAAAGTGGAAGGAATAAGAGCTGATGGAGGCTAAAAGCTTATTGGTATTAGGCCAGGCAAGTGGAGGCACGACCCGTAGTGCATCTGAGAAGCATAAAAATGACAACCTATCCTAACCAAGACCCATTGTGAAGAGGCTAAAAGCTTGAATAGACATAATGAGCATAGCATCATAGCCAGAAGCAACTTGCACCCAACCTTAACAGGAGTTTCTCATATGAAGCTCACAATGGCATTATTTTTTTCACTATCTTGTCAAATAACTTCAATATAGCTTCCACAATAACAATGCCAACTGATGAAAAATATTATTCTAAGTTCGAGTTTCTGAAAACAGAAGGAAGAGCTATAAAATTCAACATCTATCAGGAAAATCTAAATTTAAAAAAGCAAGAAATGCTCAATCATTCTTATCTCTGATTAAATCCTGCCCAACTTGTTTAGCCGTTCCTTTCATCATTATTTGCTTCTTATGTGAAAAGAGGCCATTTTTGCTCGCCCATTGCATAGGAAACTATATTTCTTTTCAGTGGAGTAATAAATTGAGCGCCATGAAATGCAACAGCCCTCAAGAAATTAAGTGGTGCAAAATCCATCAAGTAGGCCTTCTGGAAGCCATCGAGAACCGCCATCATAGTGAGATTAGCAGCCTGTCTTTCCCTCTCATACCTCTTCAATAAAGAAAGCTGCATCAAGAGGAGAAAAAAAAAGTGAACAAAAATTGGTTTAGAACCATAAACCAAAGAGCAAACACGCTTTCATTTGAGCTATAAAAAAAAGTTACAAATCCCAATCACAGATGATATCCAAGAACATGCACAAAAATTATTATCTGGCAGGAATAGAAGTCATGCATAGCAAAAATTATATTAACAGTGACTAAATCCATCAAAGTTAACTCACTCATAGATGCCATATCGATTTTGTAATTGGATGCCAAATGGAACCTAGCAAAGTTACAACACTAATGACAATTTGCAGATACATGGCTCTCACATTATACTAAGCAAAGGCATTCAACTGATTCAATGTATGATGAATACCTCTCCTATGTCAGCCCCTACTCGGAGGCCTTCATCAATGACTTCTGATAAGGCAGCTGCATCGCCAAACCCCAAATTGACTCCTTGACCAGCTAAAGGATGCACAACATGTGCTGCATCACCAACGAGAACCACCCTTTTGGAAGCATATTCAAGAGCATGCCTTAATGACAGAGGAAATGTCATTCTTTCTGACACTAAATCAGTAACTTTTAGTGGCACCTGGAAATGTTCTGCCATTGATGCTGTACCATATCCAGATAAAGATGATATTCTGTGCACAAATTCATCAAGAAAACTTGATTGAGGGTGAGAACTATAACCATAATCCAAAGCATAATTCACTGCCTCCACAAAGGCATCCCTGGTCATTGATTTATGAGTTGAAGATTCTTCTGGAGTCATTGTCCAAACGATATTGCTGAATTTGTCACCAATAGGTAAAAGTGCAATAGGACCAGAAGGCAAAAACCTCTGCCAAGCACAGTGGTTTTCAACAGAGTGCTCAACTGTACAAATGACCGCATTCTGTGGATAGTTCCAACCTGTTGTCTTTAGTCCAGCCATCTCCCTGACATGTGACTTGGCGCCATCAGCTCCTACCTGTAGTGATTAAACATTACATGAGTTTCTAAAAAGAAAGGCACGTGTGAGAAAATGTAGTTCCAATCCACCTAACATTTATGAAGGGATAGATCATTCATCAATGGGCTATTCAGGATTTAGGTATTAATGAAACAGGGATAGGAAACTTAACTCCTTGAAAAGTTCAATCAAATTAGAATATACACTTACTACTAATTTTGCATAGAGGTTCTTCCCATTACTCAGGCACAGCTTTACCGAAGAACCATTGTGCGTTGGTTCTATAGTATTACCAGATGATGCAACTCTTGATGAATCACCCATCGGTTGTACCTGCTCTTTTGATGTTATTGTGGATCTAAATTGTGATGGAAATTTCAATGAGGCCAATCTAGCATTGTGTATTGCCTTCTGAAAGTCCATATTCTCCTAATCACAGTTCCCATGTAATAAGAGAAGTTAATAAAAATAAGGAACAATCAAGTGGCGATGGATGTTTCTCAACGCCAAGGCTAGCATTAAGCTCTGAAAACTATATGAATTTTGTAGAGCATGAAAAGATTATTCAAAAACTTAAAAGTTTGCTAAATGTGAATCATTTATGGAAATGAAAGAACAAGAAGGAAACCGATAGTTTCTTTTGGTTAGAAAGAGGGGAAAAGGTTATTAATGTCAGTCTTATAAGTATGGAATCCGACCCGTGACCCGAAATTGACACCCCTAGTCCTAACCAAAGAACTTGAAATCAAAAATTTTAGTTTCTTGAAGTATTTCCAATGTATGGAAATAACAAGATTGAGAAAAACTCAATAAAAATACACTTCAAAAAGAAAATGCTCATAATCCAATGGATTCTCCAAATAAAATTGGGTCCAAGATAGAAACAACATAGGCACACAAAGGAAGATACAAACAATTAACAGGAAAAATAATCTATTTATCTCAAACTAGAGCAGACATATTTCCTAGTTAGTCATGTCAGTTGACACATGAATAATCCCACAAAGAAATACCTTAAAGCTGCATACTAAATACTTAAAAAGACACATGAAAAAGGTTTATTCTTCAAGAAAGGAACTAATAGAAGTATTGAAATCCTCATTAGTGCTAATCGAGCAGGACCCATAACTAATTAAAAATTCTTCTTATTATTGCTCGTTTAGATGGGAAAATGTGGTTGCTAGGAGAACTAAAAAAATTGTTTGTTTTTTGCCCAAACAAATGTCGAGGCATAATTTCTAGATAGGGCTCATGGAATTTATGAACCAACGTGACTTAAAAAACTTCTTGAATAACTAAAAGTATATGCTAAAGAATCAATGATGATGTGACAAATTAAGTTGCAATAAGTATTACTTAGAAATATGTCCATCAGGATATATCTAACCACGTTGAGACTGATATGCACTTCATTAAAGAAAATTTTGAACAAGAAGTTATCAAGGTGATTTACACTCCACCCAAATATCAAATTCGTGTCATATTTATAAAGCTCTTAATTATTTACAATTCAATACTCCTATTTCAAAACTAGAAATGAATAACATATATTCTTAACTTAGACGGGGGAGTAAAACTCTTGGAACCATTTCCGGTAACTTCACAAACATTTACCACTATGCAACCAAATCTGGAAATCAGACGCCATTTCTTAGCTCACAGAAAATGTAAGTGAAATAAGACAAACAAAAAGAATCATCATGCACGAGTTAACAATCAAATCATACGGGATATGAAAAAAATAGTACCTGTAAGCAGGACAAGAGAGCATCACACAGCACCATGTTCTCCACTACACAACTGAACAAGGAAGAAAGGTTCAAGACGATATCATTAACCGACTATTTCAAATATATACAACAGTAACTCGCATTCATTTCACAACATACCCAAGGTATTCTTTGCCAACATCTCTAGCATGATACCTTGTGTAACCCAAACCAGAGTAATCCCATACCTATCAGTATAGTTACAAAAGAATACATTTGCACTCTTAGACTATTTATTACATTCCCAGGAAAAAAGATTTAACAGTCGGTGCTGTATCAAAATCATATATACAGATTTAAGACGGAAACTAATTAAAAAGGTAACATTGCAAGGAAACTAACAGTAAGTATTAGATGCAGATTAACCAAGAAAATATATCAGTTCAATTAATAAATGATATGAATAATAGAAATAATCAAAATCATCAAGTAAACTATACCTTTGGAATGGAGAAATTAAAGACTCAAAAAGAATTAGCAAAGCATTAACTTCCACCTCCACCTATCAACTAGCTGAAATCTCCATAGCAACTTGGGCCAAATTCACTACTTAAGTATTCTGTTGAAAACAATAAACGAAGTTCTATATTCGAGTATCAATGCTACTGCTTAAAAACCACTAGAATTTCACAAAGAGAAGATCATAGCCCATTAAATATCTACCTTCAGTTAAAATCACTACAAGCATACTTTGAATAAAAGCACGCAATTGAAATTATCTTACTTGAATTGCTAATAACAAACAAAAACTGTGAGCTTCCAATTTAAACTTTTTAATACAAAATTTGGGACAATAGTGGATTAAGAAGGTAAGATAAGCAAGTCAAGGATGTAAACATATCAAATTCACATTCAGCGCAAAAAGAGAAAAGCAACGCAGCAGAAGTAAGAAGAGAAAAATGGAAACTACATTCTTTTTCATAATTCAGATGCTCTACATCAACGCTTCCATTCTCTATTTATTGTTGTAAGCGAGGAATTATTATTAAAGGTAGCAGAAGGTATTATCTACAACCATGCACTTGATATTTATTAGCCAGTTAACAACAAAGATAAATCGCTGGATTAAATTAATTTTCAGGATTTTATGCAGTTCAAGGACGTCCATGACATTGAAAAGATTAATTTCTATTTAGTTTTGATGTCTTCCACAATCTCAAACATGATCGCACCTGCCTCTTCCATGATAGGTTTGACAAGGATAATTGTTTGCTGCAAACACTTCTTGTGCTGTGTTATTGGATGCTGCTTGTCAGAGGGGTGCAGACATAACATAACAAACATCCTAAACTCCTCCCACAGACAATTCAGTGTACACATTACATCAGCTTGGCCACTAAAAGTTCCGAATAGTTGTCCTTGCGAGTTTCTCATATCTCTTTTCACGATTTAACGAGAATATCTTGAGTCATGAAATCTTCCCAAAGGGTGGATTTAATCTGTCTAATCAACAATGGATCCTTAGCAAATTACTCTTCACACCTACGCTTCAAAATTGCAACCCCTTGTATTTCTGTACCTTCAAAATCTCTTTTAGAGGATTACCGAATGAATTTGGGGGAATAGGGAAAGGATCCATCAATAAGCCCAATGATTCATTGCCCAGTAATGACGATTCATAAAACTCAGCCATAAAGCATAAATTTTTACAGTCAACTTAATGACAAAACTTGATCAGATGCAGATAGTGTAGAAAGAGGATGCTGATTGCAAACCTAAAGCTATAGTATTTTCTTTGCAAAAATGTACAAAACTTGAAAGTATTTCCTTCCGATTCAAGATCACCGAACCATTTTCTATCATTATAGGAACAGATCCAAAGTCTGCTCCTACGAAGCTAAGAAAATTGAATCCCAATAGAAATGCTGATTCGGTTCTTCCTAAACCGACCAGGTCTACAGGAGGCGGGCTAAGCCGCCAAGGCTTGTGGGCCCCCCTAGGGCGGGAATGAGAGAGAGAAGGGGTTGGCTAACACTTAGGGAAACTATTTTGAATTTGGTTCATTCTAGGAAGCCTTTTATTGGTTTTTTATTAGGAAGATATGTATTTTAAAAGAAGAGGGAGGCTAGGATTATGGCATACATGCTTTGAGTTGTTCTCTTGGAGTTTTCTTTGGTGTCTTGGGCTCTAGATTCATCATCTAGAGATTAGGAGAGAAGGATCCTCCTCTCAAATTGAGGATCAATTGTATCTTGCTTATCTTGCTTGGTGTTTACTTTTGCTTTGATTCCATTATTACAATCTATGGTTTTGGATTGATTTCATCAAGTTTGTCGCATTACACCCGTTGTTTTTACTTATTGTTAGAGTTGCTTGCGAACTCAAGTATTTCCTATCAAATTGGGTATCAGAGCGTTGTGTTGGGACCATCAGCGGCGAAAATTCTGAAATTCAGCGGAGAAATTTCATCCAGAAGAAGATCTTCTCGTAAATATCGGGAAGAAATATGGCCAGAAAAAAGGTTGAAGTTTTGGAAGGAGAAATTGAGCAACTTAAATCAGATTTGGAGGGAAAATTTTTTTTATTTTCAAAATCAGATTTCATCCAATAATGAAAGGATGGAAGGAAAGTTTTGTCGTGATGAAAGAGATGTTGAAGAAACTGCTAGACGTGAGGACCAATCCGGCGACATCGGAAGCAAGGGAAACCATCGGCGACTATAGAAGAGGTGGAAACCCTAACATGTTTAGGCGAAGGAAAAATCAGGAAGTGGAGATTTTGGAGGGTGAAGACGGAATGCCTCCTCTAGAACCACTTTCTAGAGAGGAAATGAGCACTGGTTTCGAAAGAAGGGCTGCTGATTTTGAAGGGAGAAGGGAGGATTCCTACCGCAAAGGTGTTGAATTTGAAAGAAGAAGAAGGGAATTTGATGAAAGGATTGAGTATGATCACCGGAGGGAAGATTGTGACAACTGGGGAGCACCTCCTCTTCGTGGAATGGGAGGTTATGGAGGATTCAAGGGCAACGGGGATGACCCGAATGTGAGGAAGCTGAAGATGTCCATCTTTGAGGATGAGGATGACCATGGCTGGATCTACAAGGTGGAACGATATTTCACCGTCAACGGGTTGACGGAGGAAGAGAAGCTGACGATAGAAGCACTGTGTTTGAAGGGGAAAGCACTGACATGGTACCAATGGCGTGACATGAGGCAACCCATCCGAAGCTGGAGGGAGTTCAAAGAGTGCTTACTAGAACATTTCTGAACCGATAGAGGAGGAGAATTCTATGAGCAATTCTCTACCTTGACACAGAAGGGAACAGTGGTAGATTACCATAATAGGTTCGAGTACTTGCCAGCAGATTAGACCGGCTCTCTGAGACAGTGCTGGAGGGGAATTTTATGAAGGGGCTTAAATCGGAGATACGGGAAACGGTTAGGATGATAAAGCCAAAAGACCTAGGAGAGGCCATGGAGCTAGCCCAGTTGGTGGAGGATCAGAAGCAGCAGGAGAGAGGGGCTAGAGGGAGCAACTCGGGGCGATCATATAGGATGATCAGCACCTTCTTAGCTCGCAAAGGGCCAGCGCCAGGGAGTCTGAAGAAAGTGCCCAAGGAGAGAGCGGAGGAGGGGGAAATGGGAATTTTCAAAAGGCTAACAAAGAAGGAGATACAGGAGAAAAAAGATGAATATGTTGTGTTTTAGATGTGATGAGAAGTACATGCCAGGGCATAGGTGTAAGGACCGAATTCTTCAGGTTCTCACCATCTGTGATGACATGGAAGCTGAAGAGGGAGGTGGGAGCGATTTCAAGATGGAGGAAGAGGAGAAGTTGCATCTAGATGCTGCAGAAGTCTCCCTAAACTCAGTGGTGGGATTCACTCCAAATCACACTATGAAAGTGAAGGGAGAGATAGCTGATACAGAGGTGATAGTGTTGATAGATAGTGGAGCAACCCACAATTTCATCTCCACCCAAATTGTTGATCTGCTGGGGGTGAAATTAGCAGATACAGGAGGTTATGGAGTGATGATGGGCACATGAACAATGAAAATGGGTAGAGGAGTTTGTGAGAGAGTGATGATGATCATTCAGGGGATACATGTGAGTGAGGATTTTCTTTCCTTGGAGTTGGGAAGCACTGAAGTCATCCTGGGAATGAAGTGGCTCCAAACCTCGGGAGATACCAAGGTAAATTAGGGAACCCTGAGAATGGAACTGGTGGTAGGGGAAGAAAAAAGAGATTCAAGGTGATGCAGGGTTGTCAATGACTGGGGTATCTCTCAAATCTTTGATCAAGACCATAGAGGAGATAGGTGGAGGATATTTAGTGGAGCTGCACAGTTTGGAGGGAGCTAGATTGGAGGAGGGAGGGGGAATACCCCTCTACATACAATCGTTGATTCAGCAATTCCAAGAGGTGTTTCAGCCGCCTCAGGAATTTCCACCATCGAGGGAGCAGAAGTACGCCATCGCCTTGAGGGAAGGTATGTCACCCATCAGCGTCAGGCCCAACCAATATCCTCAATTTCAGAAGGATGAGATTAAGAAGCTGATTTGTGAGATGCTGGAGGCTAGGATCATCAAGCCGAGTGCGATTTTCTCTAGTCTAGTTCTACTGGTCAAGAAGAAGGATGGGAGCTGGTGATTTTGTGTGAACTACAGAGCTTTGAACAAAGGGACAGTGTCAGATAAGTTTCCTATTCCTGTGATTGATGAGCTCTTGGATGAATTGTATGGGGCAGTGATGTTCTCCAAGTTGGATTTGAAGCCGAGGTACCATCAGATCATAATGAGAAAGGCAGACATCTCAAAGACAGCTTTCAGGACACATGAGCGTCATTATGAGCTTATGGTAATGTCATTTAGGCTTACCAACGCCCCTGCTACTTTCTAGTCACTGATGAACAGGGTGTTCAGGCAGTACCTCCAAAAGTTTGTTCAGGTGTTTTTTTATGACATACTAGTGTACAGCAAAAATGAGGAGCATCTGGAGCACTTGAATATGGCCTTGGAAGTCCTATAGGAGCATCAGCTGAGAGCCAACTTGAAGAAGTGTTGTTTTGCCCATACCGGTGTGGAGATTTTGGATCATATTGCATCCAAAGAAGGGGTGGAGGCCAATCAGTCAAAGATTGAGGCAATGTTGAGGTGGCCCTTACCTAAGAATTTGAAGGAGTTGAGAGGATTCTTAGGACTAACGGGATACTATAGGAGGTTTGTAAAATGGTACATAACTATAGCATGGCCACTGAAAGAGTAGCTGAAGAAAGATGGGTTCTTACGGGGAGAGGCAGTCACAGCGGCATTTGAGAGACTAAAGAAAGCTATGACTACTGTACCAGTCTTAATTTTATCAGACTTCACTCAGACCTTCATAGCGGAGACAGATGTTTTAGGGTATGGACTGTGGGGAAGTACTCATGCATAATCATCAAACCATTTCCTATTTCAGCCAAGTGTTAACAGTCAAAGCCAAGCTGAAATCAGTCTATGAGAGGGAGTTGATGACCATCGTCTTAGCAATTCAGAAATGGAGACCCTACCTGTTAGATAGGCATTTCATTGTCAGAACTGACCAGAGGAGCCTAAAGTACTTGTTGGAGCAGCGGATGGTGACTGAGGAGCATCAGAAGTGGTTGTCCAAACTGTTGGGATATGATTTCGAAATACAGTACAAGCCAGGAGTATAGAACAAGGAAGCAGATGCCTTGTATAGAAGTATGGCAGTATGGGGGAGCTACAGACAGTGGTAGTATCAGTTCCTTTGATGCTAGATTGGGAGACTATCAGGGAGAAGAGTGCTAAAGATGAAGAGTTGGGAAAGATCATGATAGATTTACTGAGGTACGGGGGTAGCCATCTAGGGTAATCATTGGAGGAGGACAGACTATTGTATCAGGGGAGGTTTGTGATGCCCGGACCTCAATCCGCATTCCAAATTTACTCCAAGAGTTTTATGGGAGCATTGTTGGGGGTCATTTAGAGGTGCAGAAGACATACAGGAGATTAGCCTTGGAGCTGTAATGGAATGGGATGCACAGAGATGTGGAGGAAATGGTTTGTCAGGGAACAAATACCTGGCCATGTTGCCATGAGAACTACTACAACCATTGGCTTTATTGGAACGAGTATAGGAGGAGATATCCCTGGACTTCATAGATGGGCTGCCCCATTCAAAAGGTTTCACAGTGATTCTGGTGGTGGTGGACAGATTGAGCAGTATGCTCATTTCATTCCCCTCCAACATCCATACACTGCGGTGATAGTGGCTTCAGCTTTCATCAGAGAGGCAGTCAAATTGCATGAAATGCCAGAAGCGATAGTATCAAATAGAGATAAGGTGTTCCTCAACCACTTTTAGAGGGAGTTGTTCAAATTAATGGGGCAGCTATGAAGAGAAGCACTGCCTACCACCCACAGACGGATGACCAAACAGAAGTGGTTAACAGGAGCTTGGAGACCTACTTGAGATGCTTTGTGTCAGAGACACCCAGGCTATAGGCCAAGTAGCTATCATGGGTCGAGTATTGGTACAACACCTATTATCATTCCACTTCTCATATGACCCCATTCAAGGTGTTGTACGGAAGGTATCCTCCTCACTTGGTGCACTTTGGGAGTAGCAATACTCCAGTTTTTTAGTGGAATACTTGGAGGAGAGAGACAGAGTTTTAGAGGAGTTGAAGAGACATCTACTGAGAGCACAACAGATTATGAAGAAACAAGCATATGGACAAAGGAAGGATATCCAGTTCGAAGTAGGGGAGAGGGTGTTCTTGAAGCTCCGACCATACAGACGAAAGGCAATCGCCAACATAAGGAATGAGAAGCTTGCTCAAAGGTAGTTTGGACCTTATGAAGTATTGGAAAATATTAGAGCGATAGCATATCGACTGAAATTACCACCAACAGTGACTATACATCCGATTTTCCATGTATCCCAGTTAAGAAGGGCAATTGGAGATTATGCAGCCAACTCGGAGTTACCGTTGACACTCACGTAAGACTTAGAGGTGATTTTGGAACCGTTAGAGTTGATGGGGGTTCGCCAAAGGGAATATGGAGCTAAAGAAGTGTTGATTAAATGGAAAAACATTCAGGAGTACGAGGCAACGTGGGAACCTTATGAGAAGATGAAAGATCAATTTTCCAATTTTCACCTTGAGGACATGGTGGTTCTTCGGGTAGGGGGTAGTAATATGGTTCTTCCTGAACTGACAAAATCGGCCCCGCCTGGGCCGGTTCACGTTTACAAGAGGCGGGCTAAGCCGCCTCCTTAAACAAGCCGCCAAGGCTTGTGGGCCCCCCTAGGGCTGAAATTAGAGAGAGAAAAGGGGGCGGCTAACACTTAGGGAAACTATTTTGAATTTGGTTTATTCTAGGAAGCTTTTTATTGACTTTTTATTAGGAAGATATGTATTTTAAAAGAAAAGGGAGGCTAGGGTTAGGGCATGCATGCTTTGAGTTAGGGCAAGCAAGCTTTGATTTGTTCTCATGGAGTTTTCTTTGACGTCTTGGGCTCTAGATTCATCATCTAGTGATTGGGAGAGAACGATCCTCCTCTCGAATTGATGATCAATTGTATCTTGCTTGGTGTTTTCTTTTGCTTTGATTCCATTATTACAATATATCGTTTTGGATTGATTTCATCAAGTTTGTCTCATTACTCTCACTGTTTTTACCAATTATTGCTCAGGTTTCTTGTGAACTCAAGTACTTCCTCTTGTATTAATTGCGAACTCAAGTATCTCCTATCAAATGCACACAAAAAAGGCAAATGAAAGTGCACCACAGCTTCAAAAAAAACTTAATCTGATAAGCTGGTATTCCTTTCAAATCCTTCCTTGCACTCATGCCATATAAACATGGAAGATTCATATTCAAAAGAGAGAACATGCAACTGGAGGAAGAAGAAAAAAGACAACATTTTTAACATGGTTCAGATACCTTGCATTGACGTCCCCACTCTCAATTTATAATTGTAAGTTGGGATTTATTATTAAAGGTAACCTAAGGCATTATTTAGAAGCATGGGCCTTAACTATGATTGCAAAAATCAACCAAGCAAGAGGTTGTTCAAGCTCGAGCTCATTTATCAAAAGCATGGTTAGAACTCAAGTGACTTTATTCATGCATCTTATGCTCAAGCAACTTAGAAGATTCAATTAACTGAAGGATTTTTCATTGACTATGACTTGAATCGATCTGCAAGATGGACCTTATCATTGTTGCACATAAATTCCTCATTCATTTCAAACTCACTTATTCGACATTAAGGGGGTTTAAAATAAAGATGGTGTAGTCGCAATGCTTCTTTTCTATGCTGGTGTCAACTTTCCCTCTTCCGGAGTTGACGAGTAGTATATGGCTGTCTCATAGTTTTCAAATTAAAGTAAGGATTTGCCATTAAGACCGGTAGGCATTTCTTGGGCCTAGCTTTAAGAGATATAACTTAAATTTTAGGGAGTGCCATGTGGCATGCTCACTTTGGTTACTTAAGCAATTCTTGTTGATTGTTAAAAACAAGAGAAGTATTTTTTATTTTTTTGTATTTTTAATTTATTAATTTTCTTTCAAAAACACTCAAAAAAGTTTTAAATGTATTGGATTGTTTTTCAAAACATGTTTTTTTCCAACCCAAATCCAGCCTCTATGTTTTAACTCAATACCTGCTCCAAAGAAGAAGAAGAAAAGAGCAAAAATAAGGAAGAAGAAGAATGATGAAAAAGGAGGAAGAAAGAGGAAGAAGAGGAAAGAAAAAAAAGAGGAAAAAGAGGAAAATGAAAGGAAGAGGAAGAAGAAGTGAGAAGAAGAAGAAGAAAAGGAAGAAGAAAAAGAGGAGGGTAATGGTTGTGTGGCCACAGTGTGGGAAGGCTAGCAAGGAGTTCCAGATACAAGTGACGAAGGAAGGCAAGAGAAATATAAATAAAGAGCATCAGTGAGGGAGAAGGCTCATAGTCATTTAGAAGAATGGGATAGGATTTACCACGGCATGGGGGCTAGGCATGGATACCATAGCATGGGGGTTGGACATGGGTGGGCATTGAGTATGCATTCCAATGAAGAAGGTCAAAATCCAACTTTAGGCATTCCTCAAATGTAAGTCCCCAACCCAAGTGATAGGGCTAACAGAAAGTTAACAAGCTTATCAAATCAATCTTAATTCTTGCACCTTCCTAAGAACAATAATAAGTTAGATAGGCACTTAGTAGCAATAGATTTAGATCTGTAAAATAAGAAAATTACCACTATACACTTAAAGCGGAAGGTAAGAGGAAAGATGATAAAACCCGATCAAAATCTCATCTTTTCGTCATCCCTGGTCATTATGATATCTAATCTACATATGCAGAGGAGATAGTCAATCCAACCTGACCAAAGTATCCTTATCAGCAGTCATAGATAACTTTATATAATGGTACTTTATAGACTTTGGGTAAATATTTCAAAGAGACAAATTCAAGTCAACCTTAACTAACAATGGGCTTTATGCCCTGTTAGGTCAAACCACTGGTCGTGCGGAATCGTTGGGCCAAATCAACAATTTTGTGTAGTCATTGAACCAAACCACGTGTTAGAAAACACTTGCCACGTCCTTGCTGGCAAGAGATTATTTGAGAATTAATCTTAGAGATATTCTTGATTAAAAATTTGCTCTTTATGGTCTGAAGTTATTCTTGAGTTAATTGCCCCCACCAAATGTTTGTGAAGGGTATATGAGTTTTTTTTGTTTTTAGTTATCAGGTGATTTTTTTTTAATATTGGAATTTAATAAATTTTGAATTTTAAAATATTGATAAATTTTAGCAATTGACCCCTCTTGATAGAATTCACTTTCAACACGACCATCACCGAAATGTAAGGTATGGCTGGACTGATTGTAAGAAAAAATATACAACTCAGAATTTGATTTTGCTCCATCCAGTAAAGTCGCAGGAGAGAAAAAAGGAATTCAAGAAGGCAGTGGCCGAGAGGAAAAGAGATTATAAAAAGAGAAAGTTGGAGAAGAAAGAGTGTTATTTATCATTAATATTCATCGAAGAATTTGTGCATGGCTAGAAGGAGAAGAAGAAAGAGGAGTTCATGAATCTCCATTTCTGATGTAGGGAAAGAGTAGATCTTTTTTATTTTTCGGTTCAAATTTAGAAAAGAAAGAAATATATAATATTAATTTTTGACTAAAACAATTAGTGTGTAATTATTCAATAGAAAGAAATTCAATTGATGAAAATCTCGACAGGAATAGGAAGGAAAAAAATTTAATTGAGGTAATTAATTTTAATTTAAGAATATTTAATTTCAATCATTTTAAAGATTAACAGTAGATGATATAATTGTAAGTATGATATGCTAAAATCAAAGCATTCAATGTTACTTAAAATAATATCTAATGCATTTGCCGATATATGACAATATTCAATTTATATTATAACAGTTACCATATTGATAATATCCAATTCATTCAACATTAATTTGATGATATTTAATTTTAAAAGCATGTTAGAATTCCTTGATTTAATTTTATTCCTACTGAATTTTTTCTATCCTAAAGGCTGAACACTATTGGCTTCAACTTTAGTTTAATCTTTTGGCATAGGTTTATCTATATTGTTTTTAATTTTCTCATTAATATGTGTGCAAGGGTGATCAAGTTTGTCAATAACCTTTGGTAAAAATACATTCAGTGATTTTTCCTTCTTACAATTGTGGAATAGTTCCTGTGACTAATGAGAGATTATTCACAATTCAACAACAGTAAAATACAACAAAAGATTTTATTTGTAGAAGTTAACTCATATTTCCAAAGTGCTTTTTAAAAACTAGAATCATAATAAAAGAATATTGATGGTTCCTCTCTAATTACTAAAACAAATTACATATTACACTTGCTCTTATTCTTTGAATGAGACCATTCATTAATATAGCCTAATGTTCACGTGGTGTACCTGAGCTATAGATAGTATCCAATAAAATTCTCATAATCTTGACAAATATAAATATTTAAACAATGGATAACTTGAACCTTAAATCACCTGCATTTGATCAAAATAAGCATGCCTGTGTTGCTCTATGTACTCCCATGCACCGACCTCTGCAATAGCAAATTAACACCAATTCATGAACACCATAATAATAAAAATAATTGTTATTGCCAAAATTTAAATGCATAAGACCATCTAAACATAAGAAAATAGCTGCAATAGATCCCTTGTACTAAATTTAAAATGTAAATTGAGATACATATCCTAGATAATTAACAGAATTTCCAAGGAATAGAAGTTAGCATCATGTCCAATTTAAGGAATTGTTACCTCAAATAAAACTTGGCTTTCCAATGTGTTAGCTTTTACTAAAATGACTTCTTGCACCAATATCATCGGGGCTTTACATAGTTCAACAAAAAATGCTTCAAAACGCTCTATATATGCTACAAAAGAAAACTTCTACAAATATCTCAATTCCTCAAAACCTTTAACGACAAACAAGAAATAAGAATCCAATCTCATTAACTTTTTCAGAGTTCTCACAATCTTCTAAATAAGTGAAGAGCATAGTTCAAGTTCCACCTGAAATCTAACACTAAACATCTAAGAAAAGGCAACCTCGAATTTAGGGGTAAAAATAGCCAAGCTCACGAGCCTTTTTAATCAAGCAGTTCAAATTTTATCATGGGCTTGGGCTACCCCACATTGGTGATGACTTAAAGTGCTAGACTCAAAAATGTGAAATAAATTTGAGTTTACAATGGCTGGCTTTACCAAAAGTGATTTCAACCAACAAAACTTTAATATATGTGATTAATGAGCTTGTAAATAAAAATGTATTGGTTTACCTGTAAGCATTTAATTTTATTTTATAATAGTTCATAGGCTCAAACCCGCTTCTCAATATTAATTTCATTTTATTTTGATTCATTCAACAATTGGCGATGGTTGGAGACGACAAAACTAAATTATAAATGTAATAATGGGCCATCCATGAGCCTATTAGTGCAGGCACATTTAATCCCATGCCCAATGGGTTCGGCACTTCGGCCAATTAAGAATTTAAAGGATCAATCTAATGGATTAAATGGGTAACCTAACCACACATTCATTTATAGAAGGACATAAACAAATGGATACCCTTGCCTACTTAACACCCCTACTTCAGTTCTGAAGAGAGGGAATTTAAAAGAACTTTGCCATTTGACAAGCCTACTCTATCTTTCAGGCAAGAAAAGTAAATAAATCCTGTATATTTGATCTAGAAGGATTTAAAGATTTGCACTAGGTCATTTTAAAGAAGAGGACCGGACATAAGCTACTGCTTTAGTTTGGTCCAACTAGAGCACCAAAATTCCCTTGGAATTAAATTCTGACTCTTTTAGTTACTTGAGGAATCTTGATTAAACTTAACATACCTCATATTTAACATCATTCAACATACAACAACTCATTCATGAATGAGTTGCTTTATTTGAAACCTGTCATATATTACTTAATTTAAAACATGGCATTAATGTATGAGATATTGATGCGGACATCAGATCATGAAAAGTCTTTCAGAGACATGGACGAAGATCGACGGCCGCGATCGCGCCGATCTTTTTTTTTTTAAGTCTTCATATGTATTTATTTTATTTATTTGCTTTATGTATTTGTTTTAGCAGCATTTTCTGTTTTGCCCTTACTTAAGGGTTTTGTCATATGTAAGCCCCAGGAGCAATGTCGTCTTTTATTTACCTTTCATAGTAGGAGGCTATATATAAGCCCTGTATGTTTCTTTTGAGGTTAATGAATGAATGAATATTAATGAAATTTCCTGCACTCTTGTGTTTGTGTGAGTTCGAGAGAGTTTAGAGAGGTGAAGCCCAAAAGATGCTCAAACGGAGTACCCAACAGCCACCATTGGTGAGCTCCTTGTTTTTTTTCCCCCACTTCTTCTCCCTCCCCTCCTCCTTCTCCCTGCACCGCCGGCCAACCTCCTCACTAACAGCCGGCCAAGCCACCACCTCCCCTATTCCTCCCCTCTTTCCCAACCCCCAACCACAAATCACCCACGCTCTACCATCGGCCCCCCTCATCCTCCTTCACACCGCTGGCCTCCAACTAGACCTCCTCCCTTAACTACCAGCTCCAACCAACCATGCCACACTCGCCGAACCCTATCTTCCCCCTCCCCTCCTTCCCCCTTCCCCTCCTTCCTTTCTTTCCTAATCTCATCTAGGGAAAGAATTGAATATTTTACTAATTTAGATCATCTTAACTTTGGAAAGAATTCAATTTTCAAATTCAAATTAAATTGAATTTGAAACCCTTTCCTAAAAAGAGATTGATTTATTTTGGAAACTCCCAAATCCTCTCAAATCGGAAATTGATTAGAGATTTCTCTCTAATTCTCTTTCCCCAATTGGCAGCCTAAGTTTGGAAGGAATTTAAATTCCCCCAATTAAATCCCCATGCATGGTCGGCCCACCCACTCTCCCCTATTTAATTAATTCCCCATTAAGTTCTCAAATCAATTCCCCTAATCTTTCCCAAATCCAGCCGCCACCTCTCCCTATCTCCTAGCCAACTTAATTGCCCCTCCAAGCAAACCCTAGCCGCCAGAAACCTGTTCCCAATAGCTGTCCAGAAATTTTAAACTAAGAAATACTGCCCAGAAAATTCCGACCAGCAGATTTGCCACCAACTTCACTCTTGTTTGCTATCCAGCAACCCTTCAAGATCTGTCAAGGGTTTTCCTAGGCATTGTAGGTTGCTGCTCAGACTTTTCCAAGTATCAAAATTGCTGTCCAAGACCTGCGGATTGCCAAAGTGCTGTCCCAAGACAGCTAGGAGGTTCGTGTTGGTGTTCATTCCTTTCCAAACATCCAAACGATCACGCCGGAGCTCCGTATTTGTCTTTTTCTTGGGTAAACTTCTCCTCATACTCTTATATCTTCCTAGTTTACTTTTCAATTGTGGTTATAGTTTGATTCACAAAGATTCTTGTTGATCCCTATGCTAAAGCATAGTAATTTAGAGAGTTGAGTGAGGGATCCTTTTATAGCAACTAATATCGTTGTTAACGTAGGAATTTATCATTGAAAACCTTCTACGCATGCACACTTGAGTAATTGATTATTATGTGGTTTCAACTTCTAGATTGTGATCTGGCCTAAGCTTGTTTTATCTCTTTATTGTTTTTATTTTATCGTTTGAATCAATATAAGTTTTACTTAATGTTGCTCTCTCTAAATTTGAAGTGTGCAAAATCCTACATCAAATATCATCTAAACATTGTAGCCATGCATCAGTTATTTAGTTTAGATCATTGTCATAATTAAAATTTCTCATAATTTCCTAATGGCATGAAATAATTGAGACTTATACAAGAAAGTAACTAATCAAAGGCAAAAGCTTCATATATTAAAATATTTTGAACTAATAAAAATGGCCATGAATCAATAAATAATTGTTAAAATAAATCTAGAGATCAAAATAGTGCCATGCAAACATTGAGCTATACTGAATATTAAGACATGCTAGAAATGTAAAAACCATTTAAAAAAAAAAAAAATCAAAACACATGTTAAAGTAGGTGTCACTAATTTGGCAAATTACAAGACCGCATAAATGATTAAGCAATTGAGAGTGAGCAAGGGGCCAAGGGAGAAATAGAATGAGGAAAAGAGAGTGAGTGAGAGAGAGACTGAGGGGTTGAGAAACTGTGAGAAGAGAATTATAAAGAGTGTGAGCAACTGCAGGCGAAGAAGGGCAGATGAAGTCGTTCGATCTACAGAGGTCAAGAAAGTGATCAATTGATCAAGGAGCACCTGCCAACTATTAGGCCCAAGAAAGTAAGATGAGAGAGATTGAGCATGAGAAATTCGGGAAATGACTAATTTTTAATATAATTTAAATGTTTTTTTAACCTAATTTTGTTTAAATGAGGAGATTGATATACTTAATTCAGAATATTTTACTTTAGAATATGAGTCCCTAATTATAAATAATAATAACAATAATGAAATTATAAAAAAAAATTTAGTTAATTAAAACTAATGATGAAAAATTAGGAATAATTTTATTAAAAGTTTATGTCTTTATGAAATAAAAAAGTTAGAAAATATTAAATTTATAATTAAATTATAAAAAAATATATCAAAATCAAGATAATTTTAAAATATTTTGAACAATAATAGTTAAATTATGATGAAATATCAAATGTTTAATAAATTTAAAATCAAATATGATGTATAGGCACATATTTTAAATGGAAGAAAAATAAAAAAATAAAATAATCAAAACAATTTTCAAATAGATAGAAAAATAAAAGAATTAAAATGAATAGTCCATATAATTAGATATTATGTTATGTTAAGTAATAAATTAGAGTTAAAATATTACAAAAAATAAAATAAAATGTAATTTAGATATGAAAAGGGGACATTATAAAAAAGAGAGAGTTTAACACACTTATAGTTAAAAGAAGCTTTATTAGAGTTAATTAAGAAACTTATGCATAAATTTTACAATAATTGTTAATATAAATATCCATTAAGGGAAGCAACATTTGAAGAATAAATGACAAGCTAATCTTTCGAATAAGGTGAGTAACTATATTTCTCTTTCATAATAATTATGTTCAATTTTTTACATTTTAAAATGATTGATTGTTATGCACTTTGATGCACATTTAATATTACAAGTTTATTTATGAAAATTTTGTAATTCATGCACACAAGATTCTTCAAATTACCATGAATATTAATTAGAAATAATTTCATTTAAATAGCCAATAATGTAAAGTAAAATAAAGTAAATGTAGTGTAAATCATTTTAGTTCATTTTTTAGGTAAACTAAAATCGCCAAATTTTGAGCGAAAATCATTTACAATGCAAGCAAGCTCACTTGACCTCCACCACCCGCCGCTTCGCACCACCGCTAGCAGCCTCCATGCGTCGCCGTTGCTGCCGGCCACCACCATCATCGACTGCCGCCAACCATCACCACCCACCGCTAGCCGCCACCACCCGTCGTCGTCGCCATCACTGCCGCCAGCTGCCACCACCCGCAGTTGGCCACCACAACAAGCCACCGCCACTCGTCGCTGGCCGCCACCACTGACCACCATCTTGAAAATTTACACTACATTCATTTACTTCAAATCAAACAAAAAAAATATTCCCCTACATTTACTTTACACTCATCCAAACAACTCTAAAGAATTCCTTTTACACTATAATCTTTTATATTGCATTCATATTACATTGCATTCCTTTTTTAGCAAATCAAATAGTCCCTTAATGAAGCATGAAAGAGTAGTTGCATGTGCTTCTAAAGGGTTAAAGAAATATAAAAGAAATTATCCTCCATATTATCTAGAGTTAGTAATAGTTGTGTTTGCATAAAAGATCTATAGACATAATAAAGAGTTGGATGTAAAGTCTTAACTAATTACCAAAGTTTAAAATATATATATACTAAGAAAAAATTTTTGAGACTGAAGATATGTAGGTTCTTATGAAAATATGGAAAGAATTGAAAAAGTGGCTTATATATTGATTTTATCAGTACATATGTATGAAATGCACAATGTGTTTCACATCTCTTTTCTACAAAAATATATAGCTAATGAGTCTAACAAGGTTGTTTTTGTTCTAGCTATTAGATGTCCAATCTAATCTCACATACATTAATCTGATCTTACATACGTGGAAGAACTAGAAAGAATATTGAGATAGAATGTGAAATGACTTGTAAGTCAATATGTTCCTTCTGTACTAGTTTTATGGAAGCATGGAACAAAATAAGATGTGATACCGAAGAAGGAATCAGAGATAGAGAGAATATTATCAATATCTCTCATTTGAGGTATGACTTTTTTGCTACATTTTAAATTTTGAGGGCAATTTAACTAAGAATGAGAGATTCAAATAACCGTTTAAGAAAATTTTATTGAAACGCCTATAAAAATAGGTGTCGTAAATTTTGCAAATTACAATATTGAATAACCGATTAAGTTCGTCAATTAAAAGAGAGCAAGGGAGCAATCAAGGTAGAAATAAAGCGAGTCAAAGAAAAGGATCAGGTGAGAGAGAATGGAGCAAGAGACAAAAAGAAAGAAAGCGAGCAAGAGAAAAAGAGGGATTAAGCAAGAGACAGAGAGAAGCAAGGTAGGGATCGAGCAAACCTGCAAGTGACCATGAAAGGAAGAGCAAACAAAGTTAATTGATCCAGAGAGGTTAGGAGAGATATCAATTGATGGACAAGCACCTGCAGGTGATTAGCCTCAGGAGAGAGAGAGAGTTAGAAATAGGGAAAGATCGAGACAAAGAGTTGGACAATACAATTGAACCAAGAGCAAGGAGTGATCTAGTGATTGAAAAATTGATGGCTTTTACTTGAAATGAAAGTTTCATATAAAAATTATTTTATTTTAATTAAAAAAAAATAGAAAACTCTGAAATAAGGAATCAGTTTAGTAATAAATTAACAAATCCTATATAAAAGCATACTCTAATGAAATAGTTGTTTGGTATGTCTTAATTTCATTACATATCCAATTATGATATGATAATATTTTGAAGCAATGGAGATTCAGTTTAGGTTTTTGTTAGGCCAAAACTATGCTAACCTAGTCAAGTTACATTTTAAGAAGATAAGAGCTAAATTCAAAATAATATAATAGAACCAATGCATAAAATTACAACTATCACCAGTGGAAGACAATTTTATCATGTTTGTAAGTTAAATCAATCATAATTCAAATTTCAATGCATAAATTCCAGCTAACGCCAGCTAAAGACAATGTTTTCTAGTTTGGATTATAAACCAATCATAATTTTACATGCAATCAATAATTATCACTCAAAAGCAATACAAAAATGTGATGCCACAGAGAGATGGATAGAACTGAAGAGTACCTTTGAAAAAAGATATTGTTGCAGGAGTCAGTGTGCTGACCCTTGGATGAGGTACCTCATCTTTCTTAAAGTGTACCCTTGATTTTAAGGCAGGATTGCTATCAATGATGGCAACGCTCAATTCTTTGGTCAATGGCATGCTTGCTTTCAGATACAAAGCAAATTAACATAATAATTGAAATAAAAAAGGAAAGCCATAAATCAGCAAACAAATGCAATTATGTAGAAGAGAAGATTAACATTGATCTAAAACTATATTCAAACAAAAAAGCAAATCAAATAATAAAATCCATTGATGTGATACAAACAGGACTTGCAAGGTATTAATAAAATTATTGTAAAGCTTGTCACATTAAGATTAATGAACCGCAAGAATTAAATTTAAGAATTCTCAATTGATGTTTTGCTTTGGCATGCAGTAACAAGTTAGGAGAACAAAACAACTAAAATAATATCAGAAAATACATTAAAACTAAATATGTTGTAATAAGAATTCACGGGTTAATATTTAGAACTTTCACCAAGAGTTTCCTCTCACTCAAACTCTATGAAAGGCTTTTAGCTGAGAGAGACTTTCAGCAATCCAAACGACGCAACCAAGAGGGTTAGGATGCTGGCGGTTTTGATCCATGGGAAGGTAGCCGAAGAAGGAGACGCAGGTGGATGTCCGACGAGTTGCCATTGTCCGGAGGGTCGTTGTTCGTCGATAGTCTCGGCTAGGTGGAATAGTATGCGATCGACGTAATCGTCGACGGAATATTCTAGCTCCCAGTCGAGGTTGAAAACAGCGATTGAAGAATATCGATTTATCCTAGAGAATCGTACGTGAAACCGTGGTCGACTTTAGGATCGGTCATCCATGAATACATGAGACTCCTTTCTTGGGATTCTTGGAGGGGCCGGCGGCTTGTGAAGGAGTGAAGGAGAGGAGGAGCCGGTGGTTTGGGGGATTTGGGTAGAGAGGGAAAGTGAAGGGGACGGCTAGGGTTATGGGTGGGGATTCCTTGGGTTAGGGCTAGGGAGGTGGAAGAAATAACTTAGAAAATCTAAACTTAATTTCATATTTTTAAAGAGAGAGAAAGGGATTAATTTGAATTCCAAATTATCCCAAATAGAGCTATAGGTGCCGGCGGCTTACGAGGGAATTAAGGGGGAATTTAATTGGTGTTAGGGATTAAATTGGAGAGATAAAAGGCAAGGGGGAGGGGCCAGCCATATGAGGAGGGAGAGAGGTTGTTTAGGTTCAATGTATGTGGGCCCTTAATTTTAATTAGGAATTGAAATCAAATCTCAAATTTAAGTTCAGAATTGATTTAATTAAGGAGGTTTCCTAAATTAGATTTGTCAATAAGGAAAGTATTTAAATTCAAATATTAATTTGAATTTAAATAGGAAACTTTTCTAATCAATAGGCTTAATTTAGGATGATAATTAAGGGGAAATTTGAATTGGAAATCAAGCTTGTGGGCACTAGTTGGCCGGCGGCTTGGAAGCCTTGGGAGGCCAGCGGCTTGGAGGCCTTGGGAGGCCGGCGGCTTGGGGAGGTGGGGCGGCGGCAAGGGTAATGGCCCACGGTTTTTAAAGGGGGGGATGTGGTGGAGTAGGCGGGTGGGGAGGTTGGGAGGGAGCCGACGGGTGTAGGAAGGATGGAGGTGGTTGGATGTAAGGGGGAAAAGAAAAAGGTAAGCCATGAGTCTCGGACTCTTCCAAAGATTGACGGGTATTGCAATCACCCTCACCTAGGGCTCTCTTTCTTCTCTCAAAGCTCACCACAACGAAGAAGACAAAAACTGAGAATTTTATTCATCAAATCATCATCCCAAATACAATAGAAGGGGGCCTTATATATCGGCCTCAACATGACAAAAGAAAAAGGACTAGAGTGCCCTTAGGGCTACAATAACAAGCTACTACCCATAGGGGTAAAATAGGGAAAACTAAAATATAAAAATAAACAATACATAAAATGCATCAAAAATAAAGGGCTCCTGATCGTGGTTGTCGATCTCTGATGCCTCCTCTAATAAACATGCCAAAATGTCCTGCTGATGTCCTCATCACCCATAAATGGGTAAAAATAGCAAGCCATCTAATGAACCGAGATATAGATCAATTTTTAGCATGGCAGGTCAAGAAGGTTCACACAATAGCCTCTTTTTTATTGTAAAACATGAAAAATGGCAAAAAAATGTCATTTTACACTGGTCATGTTTTACAATGGAGAGATTGCCATGAGAGCTTCCTTGAAGGAAACCTGTTTTACTAGACAAGGTTCTAGGGTGATCTGATCAATTTTTCAAAGCAAAAGAGATACAACTTGGAGCTTATTATCCTCGCATCAATATAGATTAATAATTTTTCACCTTTCAATTTCCATCAGGGCAAATGTTCATGTGATCGTGTCTTCATGTTCTCAAGTTTACATCCACAACTAGTATTTTATCATCATAAATAGCCTTACCGTTATCCCAACTCTTTAGAGTCCCCTTTATGAATCCTCATTCTCTCCATTCATTTGTTAGGTGTTAACCTCTTATGTACAATTATTTTTGAAGACATTCTATCCACATCACCATTGGTCGGGAAATCTACATATTGATATTAATACAGCTTAATATTATGCGATGCAAAGATAAACTAATTGCCATGTCCTCACTGGATCCGCATCCTAACTTATTCAAAATTTGTTATTTCTTCCTATTTTATCTTATGCTGCAACCCTTATTTCATGCATAATTCATTGAAGAAAATCAATAAATAATCAATCCATTAAAGCATATTTGTTATCAAGCTTGTATCCTAATGATAATGACTTAAAAGCCCACATTTATAGCTAAGCTAACAGAAAAGATATCGGTCATTAAACACAGCAGAGATGAACTAATTGTCATATCCCCACTTAAGTTTCATTAGTATCCTAACTTTTCAAAATGTGGTGCAGCCTCTTATCTGTATCACATAATGCACCCAGTTTATCATGCATGATTCATAGCAAATAACTTATAAAGAATTCATCAATTTACAAAGCAAGTGTAACGACTTCATGGTCCATAATATTAGCTATGTGAAGAACAAATGAATTGGTTATCAGCAATGTATGTTAACAGTAATACCTACATAGTCGACATGCAAGAGCTAAGCCAACCATGCCTCCACCAACTATAGCAATGTCATATTCTTCATCCTTGGTTATCGTTGAAGACATAACTTCATTCATCTACGCAGTGAAATAAAAGGAAAAAGCTTGAATCAATTAATGAAAAATACTAATATACAAAATGGAAACAAATAATCTCACAAGAGCCCAAGTTATGACAATCGAAAAGCTTTCATTTAAAGTATTAAATAAATCACTATTCATGGTATCAAAAAAAAAATTATTTAAGAAAAGATAACTAATTTGAATTCAGATTTTGGAGAGAATTAGGAAATGTTTATTTAGGGAAAGAGGACTGAATTGAATTCAGATTTGGAATGGCATTAGGAAAGGTTTATTTAGAAAAATAAGGTTGATTTGAATTCAGATTTATGAGGGAAGTAGGAAGGTTTATATTAGGGTTAATTGGGTTATTTTACTTTCATTATGTAATTGTGTTTGTTGTAGTCTTTGGAGTTTTTTCTAGCGGTGTCTGGGGTTTGTGGAGATATAATCTACCTCTTGAATAGTAGATCAACTTGCATCTTGGTTTGTTATGTCGATATAAAAATCTTTTTTGTTCATTGCTGCTACGTTTTCTCTTCATTATTGATGTTTTTGTTGTGTGAAAATCAGATTCTTATCAAATTGGTATTAGAGCACGTTTTTTGGGACCTATGGAGACTACGAAGGTTAATGCGTTAGAGGAGAGGCTTGATGGGGAACTAGAAATCTGAAATCAGAATTCAGAGAATGAATTTCAACAATTTAAGAGCAGACTTTCGAATCTAAGAGAGATTATGAAAAAAATGTTAGAGTTTTAAGCCAAGACGGTATCTTCGGAGGCAAGGGTACCGTTGACCAGACAAGGAAATGGGAGAAACCCTAATATAGGGGTGATGAAGAAGGATTGGGAGGTGGAAATTTTGGGAAAAGAAGAGGAGATGTCAACTTTGGAGCCACTTCCAAGGAGGGGAAAGAATGAAGGAGCGAGATTTTTGGTGAAGTTGCATAGTTTGAAAGAAAAAGATGAGGAGAAGATAGAAGCACTAGGCATGGTTCAGCCATTCCTACAATAGCATCGAAAGGTGTTTCAACCAGTTCAGAGGTCGCCTCCTCCACTGAAACACGAGCATGCTGTCATCTTGAAGGAATGAGTCTCACATATCAGTATTCATTCGTACCGTTATCCCCAAATCTAGAAGGGTGAGATCAAGAAATTGATTAACAATATGATGGAGGCAGAGATCATTCGACCTAGTGTCAGTCTATTTTCCAGTCAAGTGTTATTATTCAAGTGCTTCAATAGCAGTTTCTTTCGTTCCACCTTGAAGATAAGGTGGTTCTTTGGGAGGGAGTATTGATGGACCGATTGAGCTTGTGGACCCCACTAGGGTGGGCAGCGGGAAAGAAGAGCAAGGGGGTTAATCCCACTTTAATTACTTACCATAAAAAATTAAAATTGGGAGGGAATTAGGAAAGGTTTATTTAGGGAAAGATTGGTTGATTTGAATTATGATTTGGGAGGGAATTAAGAAAGGTTTATTTAGGAAAAGAATGCTGATTTGAATTCAGACTTGAGAGGAATTTAGGAAAGATTTATTTAGGGAAAGAGAGCTAATTTGAATTCAGATTTGGGAGGGAAGTTGGAAGTTTTATATTATGGTTAATTGAGTTGTTTTATTTTCATTATGTGATTATGTTTGTTGTAGTTTTCTTTGGAGTTGTTTCTAGTTGCGTCTAGGGTTTGTAGTAGATCAACTTGTATCTTAATTTGTTGTGTTGGTATAAAAATCTTTCTTGCTAATTTATGTTGCATTTCCTCTTCATTATTGCTGGTTTTTTTTTTTGTGGAAATTAAATTCCTATCAAAAACATGGAAAAACATGGAAAATCATAGTGACACTAGCACTTCCAAAAACATGAAATTGTAGAGAATGGAAATGGAAGCCTAAAGAAGTACACCAAAGAAGCATCAATTATATATTATTAAGCATATAGTTATGGTCAGGGGTGGAAGCAAGTGTAGTTCAGGGGGGGCAATTGCCCCCCCTTAAAAAAAATTTTAATTACATGTAAGGGCATTTTGGTAATTTGCCCCCTCTGAAAAAATTCGTTTGCCCCTTTTCTGCCCTAACATCCCGCGACGCCTCTTATTTTTGTTCTTCTTCGTGAATCACTGAATCGCAAGCCGATTCAGATTTCAGAAGCGAATCGCAAGCGGCAAGCCGATTCAGAAGCAGACCGCAGCCCTCAGCCCCTTCTTCTATCTTCTTCACGCGACAGCGGGTAGAGCATTCAGGCCGACGCCGGCAAGCCGCTCGCTCCAAGGAATCAAGATTGTGTAAGTTTTTCTTCTTGTTTCTGAAATTTATTCAGCTTTTTGTTTCTTCTTTTAAGTTTCAGATTTTGTTTGCTAAGTTTCTGATTCAGATTTTTTCGTATGCTTCAAGTTTCAAATTTTGTTTCTTCTTTCAAGTTTTTCCTTTCCAATTTTGGCTTTCCAATTTTTTAAAGGTTGCTGTATCTGTAAAGAAGAGAAAATGTATGAAACCTGTAGAAAAACATTAGAGCAAAAAAGAGAAAAACAGAGAGATAAGTTTTGGAATACTATGTGATTTTTCAATGTAAGACCTGTCACCTGTAGGATTTCAGTTCGGCTTATCAGTTGAGAATTTTTTTTTAAAATTCTTGCTCAAGGATTTAATAGATGATGCATTTTAGATTTTTGCTTAATTTTTTGTTATGAACAATATTAGTTATATTTTCTATTTTTTTTTTGTTTTTATGCTATCCAATGATCATGGTAGGAAGAGGTTTGGATTTTGCTTCCTTGGGTTTGCCGGCTTGGGGGGTCCATTTGTCCTTTGGATGTTTGTTGGTTTCATGAAGGCATTGGCTGTTTCGGTTTGAGCTTAAGTAGTTGAAACATTAGTAGTGCCAGCTCATTAATATCTAGTGGAGGAATAGCTCATTATGAGCTGATGTTTAGTTATGAAATTTTATATTGAGCCAGTGTTGGTGAGTGGAACTTGTTCTTTCCTAATTGGAGCTGCTGCAGTTTCTCTGGATTTCCTCTCCCACGGCTTGCTGTTGCTTGCTGTGCCCCCTCGGTTCTCTGCCCCTTTTCTGCCGTAACTTCCCCCCTTTATTTCCCGTGGAATGACTTGGCTGGTCCCGATTTTTGGCTCTGTGAGGGTTGGAATGCACAGGGAAAAATGGGGGTTGGGAAATAACATGCTTTCTTTCTGCAACAGTGCAACAAGCCTATTACGCTCATTTATAGCTTCAATTGCCCAGTAGCTTAATAAATCACACATGCAGGATCAAATAAATCCTCAGTGCTTCCACCTTCATGGAAAATAAACATGCAACACTAGATATTTATATGAATGTTATATCAACATACATCAAATGCATTTATGCTGTGCAATATACATTGCAAGCGCTTTGAATCATACTACTGAGCGTACTTATTAATTCAATAAAATAACCTGACTTTGGATCAACTTCAAAATTTCTCGTTCAAAGATTATTGACAAAAAAATTAGGATATATTTACATTATTATGAACCACTTTTACACACTATAAGCCATAGAAATTACAATATCAAGTTACAGCCGCTTTATTCAAGATCAAATAGAGATTTAAAATGTCTTTTAGAAGTTTAAAAAATTACTTCTAAATTAAACAAGATCCATTTGGAATCAGGGGATCTTTCCTATGAGCATGGGATGCAGGGCCGCATCGCATGGTCCACAATCCAGGTAATCAGAATTCCCTAGCGGTTTGCATAAGAATGGAATAAAAATATTCAGGTAAACTGTTATACACCAAAAGGACTTCTAGAAAACATTGGAGCGTGTAAAGATCTTAAGCGGATAAAAGTAATTACAATATAATAGTGTATTCTAATTATAATAGCATACGATTTACTAATAAGTCAATTAAAAGTAAAAACAAATCATTTAACTTCCATTAAATGCTATAAAATATGACATATTTAAAAGTAAAAACAAATCATTTAACTTCCATTAATGCTATAAAATATTACATAAATTTAAGTGTTTGCTGATTTCTTTTCAATAGCCTAAAATCCATCATCAAGCTCAACTAATGAGTCTAACAGAAACAAAGCAGATGGGCTACCGATGGATTTCATTTAATAGCAAGTTAGTGATTTGAATCGCAGAGAGACTGAAGCATAAGAAGAGTTTTTATGAACCCATGTGCATAAACGTAGCATCCCACTTTACCAGACCCAATATATCGTAAATATACTACCTTTGCTAAATAAGAGCTTAGAGAAAGAAACCCTTTCAGTGATGGAAATAAAGATTTCCAGTGTAGAATAATATAAATAAAGAAAAAAATCAATGATAATAGCAAGAATGCAACATATGAAGCCCTCTACCTCACAGCTGCCGGAATTCGATCCTTCTTTAAATTCAACATCAGAAAAGCTTCTTTTGGGCATTGCGTTAAGAGAACATATAGAGGATAATCCCCTGTTCAAAAAAACCCTACAGGAGAATATCAAGCTAAATCAGCCCAAGAAGAGCACAATCACCCAGCAAAATTTATCTACGAAATATGGCATCACAACCTTTGTTTGCATATTGCTGACATCATTTTCAAGCCTTCATCAAACAAACTAAAACAAATGAGAAGCGCGATTAAAATTGAATGAGTGGATTTCAGCACAAGGACTTAGAGAGGAAAGGCAGACGTGGCGGAAAAAGGAAGAGGGCAAACAATTTTTCCAAGGAGGGAGCGAAGCCGACGAGGCGAAGAACGGAAAGGCCGCGCAGATCTATTTATTAAGGGACGGTCTGAAGAGAGACCGGCCCTATTGGAAAACCGCTCGCGCGAGATCGCTCCGGTAGCTCTCAGCCTCTGGTGCTGTCAACTTAATTATGCGGGACAATTTTCTATTAATTATACAATACCTGATCCATTTAAATATTTAAGAATTAATTTGCAACTATCATATTTCAACTTAAATAATTAATTTAAATGAAAATAAAAATTGATTAATTATATTTAAATTTAAATAATTCCTTTAAGAAAATAATAATTGATGTAATGGAGTTTTTAATTACTATGCTCATGTTCTTCTTAATTAATTAAAAAAAATGTTTAAAAAAACTTCTCTTAATTATTAACATATTCAAATTATTTTTAAATTAGAAGAAGATGTAATGAACATTCAACTAGTTGAAATCTTATAAATCATAATCACTTATCTAATACTTCACAAATAAAACCCCAAAAACATTAAATTTATATTTCAATGTTTTTTTCCAAAAAAAAAATTATATTTTCATTGATAAATTATAATATTTAAAAGTATAAATTGCATCAGAGAATACTGAGCAGCTCACAATAAGAGATGGGATTGAGGGTAAGTGGTATCTTATGATGCTAGAATTTTGTAGGGGTCAACAACATACAAAGCATCATATTGAAGAAGACATTGATCGATTCATTGATACCTCATTTTATTTGAAGAGAAATGGCATTGAATCTCTCTCTCTCTCTCTCTCTCTCTCTCTCTCTCTCTCTCTCTCTCTCTCTCTCTATGCAGTTTAAACCTTTTGCAACCTGCAAGCAAACATATATAAAACCCTAAAGCTTGTTGCATCACTTAAAACTTCCGTGAAGCTCAGCTCATTGCAATGCCTTATCAATGCTAGCTAATATGGCGACTCACAAACGCAACATTACGTGCCTATCAAGGAAACTAGTTGACCTGGTAGAAATTAAAAGAATAATGTTGAGAAGGATTAAAGGGCCATTATATTATTCCTAGTTGGATTAGCAAACACAATATTTTTAAACTAGCTTATGATAATAATATTTGATATATCATCAAAAAATTATGTTGACCGGGCATGAATCTCGATGGAAAATCAAGTTATAAACTTCAAAAATTCAACCAGAGACCATCTAAACTCTGATTTCAGAAAACTTATAGTTGAAATGAACATCTCGAAAGCACGAACCTAACGACACCAAATTTAACTCAATCCGAGCCCAAATGGGTCCAAATTGAGGGCCCGAAGTGCTACTGAGGATTCAAACCACAATTTGGATTACCAAATGGTTTCTAAACATGACATGCTTAAAGTTGAATCAAGCAGCTCGAAGAGAATAATCCAACGAGCCCAAGATCATGAAATTCGGACATCATTAAGATCTTCAAATGTCTAGCGAACTGTCCACGATCAAGGGATTCAACATCAGCCGTCCATCCAAACCACTTCCTATTTACCATTGATCTTCCTCCTATTTATGGGCTATTCCATTCCATGAAATCTATAAATAGAGCCCCCTTCCTCTTGAAAAGTGACCCCGAAGCCCAAGGAAAAAGGAGAGAGATCTGATATCACTCTTGCTTCCGTGCCTCCTCGACCACCGCCCAGACTTTTGCCTGACCACCACCTAAGGCCCGGACTTTTGTCATACCACCACCTAAGGCTCGCACTTCTGCCAGACCACCACCTATGGCTCGGACTTCTACCGAACCACCACCTGAGGCTCGAACTTCTACCAGATCACCACTTGACACCCGGACTTCTACCGGACCACCACCTCACACCCAGAGTTCTATCAGAGTACTGACCTACTACTATGGTCTTTTTTACCCCAGTCTTCTGCCAACTACGTTCTTTCTAACCTCTGTCACCTACTATAATCCTTCCGACCTCCATCTTTAGACAAAGGTCTTTCTGACTCCGGTCTCCTGCCGACTATGGTCCTTCCGACCTTCATAGTTAGATAATGGTCTTTTTGACCCCGGTCTTCTACCGACTGCAGTCCTTCCAACCTCCCTTGCCATACAATAATTTTTCTAACCCCTGTCTCATGTCGACTACTATTCTTCTGACCTCCGTCACCTACTACAATCTTTCCGACTTCTATCTTATCGACTATGGTCCTACCGACCAAATAAACATGTTTATGTTGATTATTGTAACTCCCACCGTGTAATGTGCTCTATATGATGCACATTTGTGAAATCAAGCAAAGGCCTTCTCCCAAGGAAGGTCTCATTTGTAATCGACTACAAATACTAGTGGATTCATTCAAACTGGGCCAGGCCCCATAGGTTTTCCCTCTTTTCAGGGGTTTCCACGTAAAAACTCTAGTGTCTCTTATAAACGATACACTATCTCTTTCATTTGCTTGTGTCTCTTATAATATTGTTGTGTCCTGGAATATTCGCTGCAGTAGAGAAATATATAATTTAATGTCTTAGCATTGTACGAAGATCTATTAATGGCCAAAAATCTCGTTATTTGCTTCTAAAAATAAAGGCAATATGTTGGCATTACTTACCATTGCACACAAACGATCTATAAAAATTTCTTGCGAAGCGAGGAGACCCCAAAAATAAACATAAAATTGAAGGGAAAGAATCTTAAGCTTATGAAAGTTCGTTCATTTAGAGAACTTTGATCTGATAGCATTCCTCATGGTAATAAGGGGAGAATAGGGGCTAACTCAATCCCCAAAGAAGCGCCTATTATTTCTTTCTTACCAAAGAAAATAAATTAGGCAGCAAACCGGAAAAAAAAAAAAAAAACTAAACTGTTTTTTTGCTTTGATTTAAAGTGTTGGATATTATCAAAATGATCAAATAATTGTAATGAAGTCAGTCTGAAAAGAAACGAACGAAGCTGGGGAAGTAATTCAGTAACCACCAAAAAAGAGAAATCACACTAAAAAAATAAGGTGTTTATGAGTTTCATTAATATATCACCTCTATGCTCTTTTTGCTCTTTTTGCCACTAACGTTTATTGATTATCGTTGATTAATTTGAGTGATTCCAAAAATTTGGTGATTAGTTCTAAACAAGATTGAGGACTTAGGACACTAAAAACTATATTAATGCTTCTGCTTTTCTTCACATATATATAACTTATATCCATCATAGATGTTTTTTAAGATAATAATAGGTTATTTTAATAACTGAAAAAATGATTTTAATTATTGAAGAATGGTTATTTTTTTTTTTCTTTTCTATAAAAAACTTGGATAATATTTTTGACTTATTCAAAATGTTGTAAGTTACAAAAACTGCATTATAACTTATTTAAAATATAATTTCTCATAAAAACTAACATTCTCTCTCACTGCATCTAAATATTCCATCATTAATATATGATGAAACAAAATTTATGGAGAATGGTGATTGGTCCTCTAAAAAAGTGTTCTCTCTCCCATATATCGCCATATAATAATCCTCTCTTTCTCATAATTGAAGACTATGAGATTAATTATAATTGAGAATAATTATTTAATACTCATTATAGGGATTGTAGAATCGAGTGCCCACAAGCAGACATTTAAAGCATAACAGTAGAGTTAAATATTAATAACTAAGTGATAGTGTCAGAAGATGGAAGTTTTATAATGATGTCAATGATTGTTGATGGTGGCCTTCAATGGTGATGAATAAAAGTTATAAAAGAGTTTGTTAGCTCTATTAGCTCTCGAAATCTTCATTTTCATGGAAAGAATGAGGCCCTATTTGTAAGCTTTTTGAGAGGGGATCTTTAGTAAATTTAACCAAAATCCTAAAAAATCCATTATATGGTTCATATTGGTATACGTGTGTAATAACTCGTATTTTGATTCAAGCAAATAAATTTTTTTTGGAGTCAATATAACTCCAAATCATAAATTGTATTTGTCATAACATTGTTATTGTAGGGTTTTACTTGCATGATTTTTTGTAAAAAATTTTAGGCACTGTAAAAAATCCTACAAAAATTGGTACATATCGGTATAAGTGAGAATTTTGGGATCGTCACGTGTCCGTTTTGCAAATCGATTTCACCGATAATTTTTTTATAAAATAATTTATTTTATTTTTATATGATTTTATTACATTAACATAATTTCAAAAGTATTTATTGATGTTTTGATTTGATGCTTTATCTAATTTTTATACTGATTAATATTATGGATGCGACAATTATCTTATAGATTTAACACTCATACTAGTTTGCTACTTTACTAACTTTCGTACTATAAGATTTTACTGTTTATAGATTCTACAACAACTGCATGTAAATTTTACTATTTTTATACTGATTCAATGATCATATGAATGTAACTGCTATAATATGATTGTTGATATACATATTGCTCATTTGTCATACTTTGATTTTAGTTATAAGTTTTGGTGACCTACTGGGCTTTTTAGCTCATTATATGTGGTTAAATGATTACAAGTTAGGGTAGAGGAACAAAAGTGTGAGACTGGCCAAAATTCTTCAGGTTCTATTTTTTTCATTTATACTCGGGATATAATAGTTATGATATGATTATATAGATCTAGAGTATTATATATGATTTTTGGGAATGAATATAGATGTGTATATTGATGTTTTAAATTATAGAATATGTTTTATTGTTTATTATTGATAAATGATATTAGATAGCTCTGATTGTTGTTTATTAAAAGATAAATAAATAATTCTTCTAAATTAGATTATGGGGCATTACACCTTAATCATAGATTATTTATCTAACATTTGAGTGCCTTAGGATCGATATCATAATCAAATAATATTCAGCTCTTAAATTCATCTCGTTAAGCCTCTCACTTTTATCATAAGAACACAAGATTTGTAGACTGTTTGGCCCTTAACTTTCAAAAGTAGTCTAATATACTTTTAAGTGCTTGATTTTGGTTTGTTTGTAGTTATATCATATCATTTTAGTGCTAATGGGTTCGTCTTGTTGATACATTCTACTCAGCTATAAGTTTATGAAAATAAGAGTTTGATTGCTTCAATATTTAATTATAAAAGTTTTAAATTTGAATATTTTCTCACAGTTCATATCTATCATGTAACTTTTTTAGACATATTAAAGGTAAATAAAAAAGATGACAAATAAGAAAGATATTTGCTATTGTTTTACAATATTCAAAGCTTTTTTTTTTCATATTCAATAATTGAAGTGCATTTAAGTATGAGCATTGTTACGGACTAGAACATTCGCGGCAGTAAAGAGATAAAGAGCTTAATGTCTTAGCTTTGAAAAAACATTTAGCACGTATATAGATAAAGGGAGAGGGGTACGAGAATCATAAGGGATACAAAGATTTTATGTGAAAAAACTACATGACCTGACCCAGTTATAATAATTCAAATAGTTTTTTGTAGACGATTACAAATGATACCCTTCCTCAGGGGGAAAATCCTAGGTCAATGTATAATATAGAGCATATTATATAGTTGGGGTTATAATAATCTAATGATAAGGGAGTCATTTTTAAGAGAATATTGGCATATTTGATGATGGTCAGCTAGGTAGAATTTCGATGATGAGTGAAAGTTCAATAGCGGTCAATGATTGCGTGGTAGTCCAACAGTAGTTAGAGTCCTAATGGTGGTCTTACTATGGTTGGGCGGAAGTCCGACAACGGCCGGCAGCCTGGCGAAAGTCTAGCGACGATCAACGGCCTATTGGAGCTCTTGAAGGCTCATAGCTCTCTCCATTCTGTAACCAAAAGGATTAAGTTTAGTATTTATTTAAGATTTTTCATTAGGTAATTTTGAAAATATGTTAATTTTTATCTACTCAAAAATTTATTTTAATGTCTAAAAATAGTGATTTAGTTCAATTAAGCTCAATTATGCATTATTTGCTGCAATATATTAGAAATGAATGTAGAAATATATTTGAGATTATTGTTATAGTACTGTAATAAAAATGTGTGTGTAAAAGACAAGTAAAGACTTATTAACATGTTGGTTAGAGACTGATTGACGTGTACATGATGGAGTGATTTGATGTTATTCTCTACTAATTTATGTGATATAATGGTTGAGAGTTATAACGAGATTATTACAGTGCGGACGGGCAAAGAGTGATGTCTCTATTTATTAAGTTAATGGTTTACTAACACAGAAAATGATTGTGATAGCCAATATTTCTTACTTGTTTAGTGTGACTATTAAAATGCATGTTTTTTAGGTATTATTCTTATTATTGTACGAATTTATTAGTATTGTACGTATTTACTGTTATTGCATTATTATACTGCTCATACCATTTGATTGTTATTGTTACCAATTTACATATTGATACTATTTGATACTAGTGATAATAAGTATGTGATATATTGGGCACCTGATATTTAGGATTTATTGATCATGTGATTGAGATATTTAGCTTGTGATTGAGATACTAATTTAATGTTGATATATATAATGACTAGATAGCATGTGCACACTCTTATATGATTTTATTACATTAACATGATTTCATAAGTCTACCCCTACTCAAAAATTTATTTTAATGTCTAAAAATAGTGATTTAGTTCAATTAAGCTCAATTATGCATTATTTGCTGCAATATATTAGAAATGAATGTAGAAATATATTTGAGATTATTGTTATAGTACTGTAATAAAAATGTGCGTGTAAAAGACAAGTAAAGACTTATTAACATGTTGGTTAGAGACTGATTGACGTGTACATGATGGAGTGATTTGATGTTATTCTCTACTAATTTATGTGATATAATGGTTGAGAGTTATAACGAGATTATTACAGTGCGGACGGGCAAAGAGTGATGTCTCTATTTATTAAGCCAATGGTTTACTAACACAGAAAATGATTGTGATAGCCAAGATTTCTTACTTGTTTAATGTGACTATTAAAATGCATATTTTTTAGGTATTATTCTTATTATTGTACGAATTTATTAGTATTATACGTATTTACTGTTATTGCATTATTATACTGCTCATACCATTGGATTGTTATTGTTACCAATTTACATACTGATACTATTTGATACTAGTGATAATAAGTATGTGATATATTGGGCACCTGATATTTAGGATTTATTGAGCATGTGATTGAGATATTTAGCTTGTGATTGAGATATTAATTTAATGTTGATATATAGAATGACTAGATAGCATATGCGCACTCTTATATGATTTTATTACATTAACATAATTTCAAAAGTATTTATTGATGTTTTGATTTGATGCTTTATCTAATTTTTATACTGATTAATATTATGGATGCGACAATTATCTTATAGAATTAACACTCATACTAGTTTGCTACTTTACTAACTTTCGTACTATAAGATTTTACTGTTTATAGATTCTACAACAACTGCATGTAAATTTTACTATTTTTATACTGATTCAATGATCATATGAATGTAACTGCTATAATATGATTGTTGATATACATATTGCTCATTTGTCATACTTTGATTTTAGTTATAAGTTTTGGTGACCTATTGGGCTTTTTAGCTCATTATATGTGGTTAAATGATTTCAAGTTAGGGTAGAGGAATAAAAGTGTGAGACTGGCCAAAATTCTTCATGTTCTATTTTTTTCGTTTATACTCAGGATATAATAGTTATGATATGATTATATAGATCTAGAGTATTATATATGATTTTTGGGAATGAATATAGATGTGTATATTGATGTTTTAAATTATAGAATATGTTTTATTGTTTATTATTGATAAATGATATTAGATAGCTCTGATTGTTGTTTATTAAAAGATAAATAAATAATTCTTCTAAATTAGATTATGGGGCATTACACCTTAATCATAGATTATTTATCTAACATTTGAGTGCCTTAGGATCGATATCATAATCAAATAATATTCAGCTCTTAAATTCATCTCGTTAAGCCTCTCAATTTTATCATAAGAACACAAGATTTGTAGACCGTTTGGCCCTTAACTTTCAAAAGTAGTCTAATATACTTTTAAGTGCTTGATTTTGGTTTGTTTGTAGTTATATCATATCATTTTAGTGCTAATGGGTTCATCTTGTTGATACATTCTACTCAGCTATAAGTTTATGAAAATAAGAGTTTGATTACTTCAATATTTAATTATAAAAGTTTTAAATTTGAATATTTTCTCACAGTTCTATCTATCATGTAACTTTTTTAGACATATTAAAGGTAAATTAAAAAGATTAATAATAAGAAAGATATTTGCTATTGTTTTACAATATTCAATGTTTTTTTTTTTCATATTTAATAATTGAAGTGCATTTAAGTATGAGCATTGTTACGGACTGGAACATTCGCGGCAGTAAAGAGATAAAGAGCTTAATGTCTTAGCTTTGAAAAAAAAATTACTGGAACATTCGCGGCAGTAAAGAGATAAAGAGCTTAATGTCTTAGCTTTGAAAAAAAAATTAGCACGTATATAGATAAAGAGAGAGGGGTACGAGAATCATAAGGGATACAAAGATTTTTATGTGAAAAAACTACAGGACCTGACCCAGTTATAATAATTCAAATAGTTTTTGTAGACAATTACAAATGATACCCTTCCTCAGGGGGGAAATCTTAGGTCAATGTATAATATAGAGCATATTATATAGTTGGGGTTATAATAATCTAATGATAAGGGAGTTTTTTTAAGAGAATATTGGCATATTTGATGATGGTCAGCTAGGTAGAATTTCGATGATGAGTGGAAGTTCAATAGCGGTCAATGATTGCGTGGTAGTCCAACAGTAGTTAGAGTCCTAATGGTGGTCTTACTATGGTTGGGTGGAAGTCCAACAACGGTCGGCGGCCTGGCGAAAGTCTAGCGATGATCGATAGCCTATTGGAGCTCTTGAAGACTCATAGCTCTCTCCATTATGTAACCAAAAGGAGAGAGAATGAAAGTTTAATTATTTATAAATTTTCATGAGTGTCACACCTTATAAATATAAAGAAGATCTTGGGCAGGTTCTAAGTGCTCCATTGGATGGCCCAAATTGATTTCCTAATTATAGAGTATTTTTTCAACTGCTTAAGTACCTTAATGATATCGAAATTCAACAACTTTTAGCTCATTGGATTCATCTTGCCAAGCCGCTCGATTTGACTATAAATATGTCATAGCTAGATATTATTTTGTCATCCAATTAATGCTTTGAGCATTCCAAACAAGCTTCAACTCTTAAATCGAACCCATTTGGGCTTGGATTAGACCGGTTTTGATGTTGTTGGTTTGTCTCTTAGGTATGTTCAGTTTGCTAAAATTAGAGTATTTATGGTCCCAAATTTAATTTTGATAATTTTCAACTTTGATCTGCCTATCAAGGCGATTGTTGATGGCATATCAAGCATATATCACATTATGCAAAACTTTGGGTCGCTAAGAGAATGACGATAAGATCTCATACAAATAGCTAAAATAAGACATACCAAAAACCTAATAAAACTTCATAATGCCATAATTTTTCACAAAAAAAAAAGCTATATGCCTATAAAAATCTCAGATTTATTCATGCAAAATCAACATTTGATCATATTTAGGATAAGAAATATAGCAAAAGAAGATAAAATGTTAATATAATCTTCTTCTTTTTTTTTGTAAAATTAACATATAATTGGATCCTCAAACATAAAATACAGGAGTGTTGAACAAAAAATAAAATTAAAAAGTGTTTAATTTAGAGAGAATCCTAAATTTTTCTTTTCTTTTCTTTGATTTAGAATAAAATATTCGCTCTTTGTGATACATCACATATATCTAAGTGGAATTAAAATCATGTCATCAAGTCAATATTTATATCCTAAGAATTATAATATGCGTATGTTATCAATGTAAACCAATTGGGAGATTTGATTGCCAACAAGAAAAACACTATATTATATCAAAGAGCTGCAAAGAGAAAATTTTTAATTAAAAAGTGGCACTAAAGGCATGCATTTAATTTTAAGAAAATCATTTTCTACATTAATTTTAATTTAATTATCAATTTATTACACTTGTAAAAAAAAGCTAGCTTGATTGCGCATCGCTACATATGATGATTTTTAATTAAACTACACAATAATAAAAATTCAGAATTAGGCAACCTACAACAACTAAAAAAATATTAAAATACAAGAAGCCAAAATAATTAAAAAAATAAAAGAGAGGGTGCAACTCAATTTTACAAATGCATTTCCAATAAAAAAAGAGAAAAGAGCAATTGAGCTCTACACAATACAACCTAATCCTAAGTTTATACACAAATTAAAGCACAGTAAGACACAAGGGTTAGGATTTCCTATACTGCTACCTCCTGTCACCTCAATCATCTTGACTATTTTTAATTCATTTAGGCCAAAACATATTTTTAGGTCATCCTAAGTGCTCGTTAGTCCATCTAACCCTAGATATAGAATGTGTAGTTGATGTGGGGAGATAATCGTTGGATCATTGGAAGAATTAGACTAGCAAGAAGGAAATCTCAATCCAGGGAGCAAAGACATACACAAAGCTTCAAAAGCTTCAAGAGAGGATAATATTCATAAATATCCTATTCTTACTACAATACTTGCATATGTACAGGCTAAAAGGAACATTCTAGAAGCCAATAGTAACAACTTATAACAAATTATGATAAAGGGGTCATATGATATTGGAATATGAACGCCCAAATGGGATTCTTCATATCCTTCAGGAATCCACTTATAGCCTTGGTGTCGAATCACCCAAATAAATGGATGGCCTGAAACCTTCAGCTCCAAAGACATCCCTTTAATTTTTTTTTAGCTTTAAACTGGATAGCTCCCTGATCCACTCAAGTATAGATTCATTAAGATTATTTCTAGAAATTTGAAAATCCTTCATCTTAGCAGTATGAGGGTGTACCGTGGATATGTAGTAATCACTAATTGATGTTGCTGCAGTTTTTCTTCATCCCTGTAACACGCTCGTGTACTCCATACAAGCAGTGGATGAAGAAATAGACATAAGGGAGAACGCTCTTATTGAGTCGACTGCTTTCGGATGTTTTGATTCAAATGCTTCACTACCACGAAGACTTAAAATCTTAAGTATTTGATTATGGATAAAACCAATAGCCTCCTCTCTAGGCCCAATAAATTTGGATAAAAAATGATAGTTTTGGAGCATTGCACTGAATTAGCTTTGTGAATTGAATTCAGACTGGACATTTTCATACCTGCAGGGAAAACATTCTCAATACCACTTCCAACAGCTTTGCCACACACTTCAATATCATTTGTATTTATTTCAGTAATGTTAAAGGTATGAAAATCATTATATACCTCCATAAAATGGGTCTCATGTGAAGTTGTATTGACCACCGAATCCACTAGATAGATGTAATCAACATCTTCACTCCCAGCATAGCGTCTGTCATCACGACCTTCATCCTAATAATAAGTCTCTTATGATTCTGAATAGGTTCTCAACGGTTGAGAACTAGCATCAAAACTTATACTCAATAAGGGAAGATTAAGCTTAAGCTATTCTATGGAGGTATAAACATATTCAACAAGATGCAAAGAAGCCATTCCAATTATGGACGCCTTGTTCTTGGACACATGCTTTAAACTATCTTTATCTTTGCCATTAGAACTAACCCAGGAACTCGAACTAGAGCCTAGTGGAAGTAAATCATGTTCATTGGCTTGGTGTTTAGAGGAATGCGGGGTGGAATCAGAATGAGCTGGCGGATCTGCTCGTGCCATGGGTAAGGAAGTTAGGAGTGGTGTTCCACTTGAACACTGGGCCGAAGTAGGGGGTGGGAGATAAAATTGGGCTGGAGCACTGGAATGGTAGAGATTGATTTAGGCGCGATTATCTTCGAAGGTAAAGGAGGTTGGGTGGTTCCTGCGGGAGCAAAATTGGATCGCAGGAGAAAATTGAGGCAAAAGCGAAGGAAGTGGAGTCAGAATCGGTGAATTGTTTTCCCTCGACAAAGTTGATATCAATGGCGAAAGGTCGCGTGGGCTTGTTGGGGAAGCAAAGGGACGACGCCAGACTAGCCAGATTGGGAGTGAGTGGCAATGGCAGAGTGGTAGAGGTAGAATCTTGCTGGAGGGTATTGGGATGTCGAGTATGGTGGCAAGATGGAGAGGAATTGCGGTCTTGGTCGTGAGATGATGCGGAGGCAGAATCATGGGCGATGGAATGGGGCCAGAGCGGAGGCGAGTCCTGGATGACTGTTGCAGGTTGATTGTGGATTAAATGGCCAGGCAGGGGATTCCGCCGTTTGAGCGGAAGTTGAAGCGGAGGATAGCGGGGCAGCGGATCTCCCCATTGGAGTGGAGGATAGTCGTCGACCTCCCATCTTCTTTGGCGTCGATCGTCGTCGATCGCCCATCTCCTTCGGCGTCGATCGTCATTGACCTACCATCTTCTTCGGTGTCAATCTTCGTCGACCTCACATCTCCTTCGACGTTGATCTTTATCGTTCGCCCATCTTATTCGGCGTCGATCTTTATCGACAGCCTAATTTCTTCGGCTTCGATCGTCGTTGACAACCCACCTTCTTCTGCAGTCCATCATTCTTCACAAGCTCTGGGCTTTGATTCCAACTTACGTGAGGAGATAATCATTTGATCGTTCGAAGAATTGGATTAGTAAGAAAAAAATCTCAATCCTGAGAACAAAGGTAAACAAGGAGCTTCAAAAGAGGATAATATTCATCAATATCCTTTTCCTACTACAATACTTGTATATTTATAGGCTAAAAGGAACGTTCTAGAAGCTAGTAGTAACAACTTATAACAAATTATGATAAACTATTCCTAAGGAACATTCTACTAAAGTTGTTCCTACATCAGTAGTAGGTTGAAATCTTTATTTATATCTTTACTTATACCTTATTGTATATTCAATTTATTTTTAATAAATCTTGGTTCATTAGCTCACGTGTCATTAATATTTTTTTAAAACAAAATTTTAAAAATTATATTTGGTATTAAAAGAAAAGTCATGTAGTGCAACGACTGCAGCTTTTATTTTAAAAAGCTAGAGAAAAAAAAAATAAATTTAGTTTTTTATCATTTAAAAGAAATTTTAAAAGTTGTACTTTAGGGCTTAGGGTTTAGCTCAATACATAAGCTCGACTCGAGCTCAAGTTCGAGTTCACTATTGATTGAACAAGTCAAGCTTGAGTTAGGTGTTACTCAAGCTTGGCTCGATTCGTTTATCACCCCTACATGACATTTTATTAAATTAAGTAGCAATGTTTGATTTTGCATCTTCAAAATATTGATGCACAATGAATGGTCATATGTCATGCACTTGCATAGACAATATATTGATCTTATTGCTTAAAAATAGTCACATCGAAGCACATTAAATAGGCCTAATTAGCCACACAATGATATAGATTGTGCACCAAAAGAATTATATATCGAAGGGACCTAGCTGCACCCTAACCTTAGGCCAAATGTCTAAGGGTTATGCCTTATCACTATACCTAAGTATGCGTGCAGGTCTACTTGTGATCAATAATCAATTCATATGATTGAGATGGGCTACCAAATTTGCTCATCTCAAGGTTCTAAATAAACTAAGACATGTCATCTTAATATCTTTAGTTTTTTTGTTGTTAAATTTGAAAAATATATTCGATAGTGTTGGAAGAGTTTGAAATTAAATAGATACGCATCTAAAAAAAAAAAGAATTAAAAGCCCTTTTCAAAGCCTTATTTAAAAAAAATAATAATTAAGGTGATATACCTGCATTGTGTGTGTGTCAAGAGGCTCCTCCACTTGACTTCATGAGACCTTCCTTTTAGTAAAGATTTGAGAAGTTGTATACCGCAACTCCAACTTTCTTTATAACATGGATTATGTGTACTTTTATAAGCACTTAGCTCTAAAACAAAAGCATTTGAGAAATTTTTTAAACCATATTCAACAACTCAAAATATTTGAGGAAATAAAACAAACAGCTAAATTGTCATTTGGGATGACTTTTAATTTTTATAATTATTTTATTTACATTTTAACATAAATAAAAAATATTTGGTGTTCTTCTTATAAATTTTTTATTATAAAAAATCAAATCCTTTGTTGAAGCTCAAGGAGAATAAGGTGAGCATAGGTCTAGCTCACGAAGGACCTCCATAGGAAACAATCTAAGTAGATCAACTCGTCTTATGATCTTTTAGGGTTTACGATTTGTTTGCTACATAAATTGATTCTATTCACTTCATAAGGAGGAGGGGATTATCTATTAGTATTAATGAAGTATAAATTAAAGATTAAAGGAGGACCCCACAAAAGTTTGTTATCACAATTAACAAAAAATTAGTATTTATCAATGAAGTATGAATTATGATTCAATGAAGTTTGAGGATGAAAAATATATAAATTTATTGGGAAAAATATGTTGTGTTAATTTTTTAAAATAAAATAATGTCAGAATTTTGATTTGAGTTTTTTAAATTAATTAAATGTTTAAATTAAAGAAACAAACATACATATTTTTTTACACTAAAAAAATACAAAAAATGATGTAAATATGACTATATTATTTAATGATCGGATTGCATCCAGTCCTTGCGATGGATTACAGTTATTTTATTGTTTTAGACGTCTAATTTAATTAAAACTTTGAAAAAGAGAGCGCAATTATCTAATACTAATTGTGGTTTTATCACTGCATCGACGCATCCGCCGTTCCTCAACCTTCTTCGTTCCCTTCCTTATGGTGGTGGGGCCGCTGACGAAAGCGTCCTCTACAACATTGATAGCTGTGGACCCCACACTCTTAAATCAGCTCTGTGCTGAAAATCCATTTCGCAATTATTTATATTGTTTTTAAAAAATGTTATCTATTGAAACTTTAATTACAATAAATTATTTATTATTTATTTTTTATTTTGAGAAAATACAGCAGCTTTCATAGTATATAGCTAGGGCAGATTAACCGCGGTAGATGGAAACTCAAAAGTAGGTATCAATCATAATTTCTTATACGAGAGGAGGTTGCTACAATTGTTTAGAGTTTTTTAATGGAAATAAAAAAAATCAGTGAGGCCTTCTAGGGTTTGACTGGCAAAAGCGGCTGCGATTCTTGCTCGGCGTGAAATCACCACCTCCTCCGGCCGCCTTCCGTTGATTTGTCTCCTTTTCCGATCTGCAATCACTGCCGCGTTTCTTTGGTCTGCTGGGGGCTGGATAGAGAGAGAAGGGTGAAGCTTATGTGGATTGCGGGGGAGCTGGCGGATATTTACTATTTAGGGCTACGGGTTTCCGGAACATAAAATCGAATCCTTATATTAGAGGTTCCCTCTATGCAAACCGGGGGCGGAGCCGTTGGGCGAGGGCGGGGGCCGACGGTGGCTCCGGCACCGCCTGGTCCGTCTCCCTCATCGGCGACCGCGTCTCCTTCGTCGTCTTCATCTGCGGTATCTGCTCCGAGGCATCTAGGGTTTGAGTCACTACAGCAGCAGCAGCTTGCGCTGAGGCAGGTGAGTGGGATTACGCGTCCTCTTTCTTTTGCGCGTTATCTTCGTGGGAGTTAGTTGCATAGGTATCCGATTATAAAGGCGGCGGCAAATGGGCTTCCATTTTAGTTAGGGGCAACCGTGACGGACCGCAGACTTGTCTGTGACTTGTGAACTCTTGTGGATTATTTTTTACATTTTATATTATTGTTAGGTGCCTCGGCTTTGGTTTCTGCGGTTTATTTTCGGTCATGTGGCTTTACTTTACTTTTCGTCGTTGTCCTTTCCTTGTCCTGATCATTAAATTTCTTTACTGGAACTTAAAAAGTACACCCTGAACCCTTTTCTAGTTCATTTTCAGACAAACTTCATGGCTACATTTCTCCACTGCTTCCTTTTGCAACCATTGAGATGCATTGATGGCGTTTCTCGTTCTCAACTTTCTCGACGATGTGTGTTTTTATCGCGATTCTGGTTTTCACTCGATTTCTTCTTTGTATCTTCATTTTTGAAAGGGCGGGCATTCGTGGTCGTGCTCTAAAAGAAACAAGCAATTATTTGCTTGATGTTCCTTTCTCATAACTCTGTATCCGCTTCTTATTCTGGAAGTTGAGGTAAGTTTTTAGTTCGATGTTTGGGCTGTCTAATGGAAAACTTGGTTCTATATGTATTTATGTTTTTTATCGATTTTGACTTAAAAACAGCATTCAGTTCGGATTTACTTCTAAACTTCATGAATGTGTAGCACGATTGCATCTTGGATGCTGACAGCTCATTTTAGTACATACTAAATTATTTGCATTCGTTGCCGCAATGGAAATTTTGGTTTCTGTAATGGTTTTCATCTGGAGCAAGCTATAAGTTAGAAAGCAATGTTCTTTTATCTATTTCCGTCATTGTTTTCTGTGTTTTAAGCACAAAATTCTGGGATATCTTTTGTTCGTCAAAATTTCTTATTAGCGTTTTTTCCCCCCTTATATTTTCCGATTATTGAATCTTCTGTTCATTCTAATTTTCCAGTAGCTGATAGATCAATTTGTCTTACTTTTCTCACTCTTTCCAACATTGTATTCTTCTAATCAAATTGAAAATAATTGGTTTCAGTTTGATTTTGATAGAATTTTGAACTCGTATTTCACGATTAATTTGTCTTAGAAGCAAATTTGTTCAGCTTACACATTTTGTTTTTGATGAAAGAAGAGCAAAACTGGGATTTAAAATGTTGGCTTCTTCATTTGCTGTTTAGCTCAAAATTTGTTTAATTGGAGTCATAGCAATCCTTAGGGGCGCCATAGCCGGAATAGAAGATCAGCTTAAATTTGCAAAAACTAATTTTGGAAATAAAACTACTTATTTTAATTGATTAGGCCATATGGAATTTTGCAATTATTTTTTTGTTCATGTGCTTATTTTATACTTAGCATGGCAGAAAAACTTCTACTGAAAGAAAGGAGTTTGAATGAGTAGATTCATGATGGCAATGTAGATCTAGTTAATTTTATGTAGCTAAAGAATTTTTATGTTGCTTTTGAAGAGGTTCAATGAACTCAAAATCCATTATTCTTTCTTTAAAAAATCTTATCTGGAGGAATTAGCATGGTGGTTAACTATGCATAGTCATTCTGGATTGCATTTGGCATGAAGTGGATAGTCTCTTAGTGGTTGTCTCTTGTACTATTAATTGACTTGGTAGATCATCACCCCTTCATTCTGTCTCTACTCACTCGATCCACATGTAAGACAAGATGTAAAATTAATTGAAAAAATTGGCCCTTCTAAGGAAGGTAAACACTTGAAGGATACATAAAACTCAAAGGGTGGCATTTTGAGTCTGGTTGAATTTTTAAAGGATTAACTGTTTGATCTATTCGGTAGTTAATTTAGCTGTATGTAATGTATTTATCTCCAGTTAGTTAGCCACTCTTTTCAATAGCACTTTCATTTTTTCATGAATGGTACTCTTATTAATGTTCTTGCTAACAGATGTTGTGCTTTTTGATGTAGTCTGTGTTCTTTTCATTTGAACAATGGGTTCATCTATAAATACCTAGTATCTCTGCTCAGTTTATTAATGCTCCATTCATTTGCATCAATCTAGATCACTTGCTCCATATAGTATGACTTTCATTCCATTTTGATGTTGATGCTTAGAGTAGAAAGCAGTGATTAAAATTAGATTAGCTTTAATGTCCCTTGATTTAGAATTACTTAGCCCCTTCTATTCAATTTAACTAGGGTATTGGCGCTCCAAATATATTTGAGCAAGCGTGCATTGAAACAAGAAATCATCATTGTCTTCATTAGCCTTATCCCAATCCCAAATATTTTTTGGTTGGCTTTATGAATCCTTATTTTCACTCATTTCTGTCAAGCATTGCATTTTACATTCATTCTTGTTGATTATTAGTCTGAGATGTTAGAACCTATACTTTGTTAACCCTTTTGAACAACTCTATCATGTTACCTATTGTTTATCCTTTTTCTTTCATAATTGTCAAACACTAGTTTTTTTTAATCGGTAGGTTTATTTTTTACTCTTTGTTTTGCATTTCAGACTACTTCAATTACCTATCTTTAATAGAAGGTACTGCAATATTTCATCTAAGATAATAATTTTTTAATATATCATTTATAGTTTTGCAATACATCTATGTTAACGTTTTGATTTTCTGCACACTCAACTTAGACATAATAATTTTTTTACGTCACAACACTCATCTCATATGACATTGTTGAAGTTTTATTAAATTTTTCTTTAAGATTCCACGATATATTCTTATCATATAATATTCCTAAAGCATTTCTTCATGTTAATCATCTAAAATTAATCATAGGAGTTGTACCCTCGCCTAGATCTCTACATTCTATTTAACAGTTCTAGATATTTTAACCTATCACAATTAAATATTATTTTATTTTCTAATAATATTGATTACTAATTATTAATATGACATTCACCAAAATTACATGTCATATGCTTAGTGTTTGTGCTATTAATTGTAATTCTTGTATCTTTTAAATATTTGCACTATTTTTGTAACTATTCACTTATTTTAATTAATATCTCATCAGCTAGAACCATGTTATATACAAGAAGCATATTCTAAGTAACCTTAAGTTGAATATCCCTTATAAGCATATTATAAAGAAATATGGACTCAATGTTGATCCTTGATGTAATCCTTTACTATTCCTACAATAATTGTAAACTCTTTGTTACTCAACTACTTTTATTACTAGTAATTGTTCCATTATATATATTTTTAATCACTTCAATCTACCTTTAACACAAACATTTTCTCTTAGTCTGCACCAAATCAATTCTTGTAGCACTTGATCATATGCCTTATTGGAATGTGAAGATCCTTATTGCTATGCTTTTCTATGAATTATTTTAATAGAAAAGTTGCTTACATGGTACATCTTTGTGTTATGAAATTGAATTGTTTCTCCTAGATTAATGTTTTTTTTTTTTAAGTTTATGCCTTATTACTCTCTCCCGTAACTTTATTTTATGAATCATATGTTTGATTCCTCTTTAGTAACACAATCCTGAAATTTTTTTGTTTGTAAATATAGGTACCAAAATATTTCTTCTCAGATAATTTGACAGCACATTAGCGTTTAAAACTTCCTAAAAAAAATTGTCAATCAAACCATCCCGATATCCCTAGAACTCTCCAAACCTCATTAGATATCTCATATGGGCCTAAAGCCCAACTTTTACACATATTTGAAGTTAACTCCATTTGTTTGGATTAAGCTGTAATATACCTTATTATATTAATAATTTATTCTTTAAAATTCTCATTTACTAGTTTCTCAAAGTATTTTCATCCTTCTTTTATATCTTCATCCTTATTTAAGATCCTATTTTCTTTGCTTCTAATGCAACTAACTTGATTACAGCCTCTTAATTCTTAGATTGAGTCTTATCTATTCTATGTATTTCTTCTTCTTTTTCCTTAGTACTAAGCTATTATATTATTCATCGAAAGTGTTATTTTTTTCTTAGCTCACACTCTTTGTAAGAATTTATATTTTTAACAATTATTATAAGCCTCATTAGTATTCAATTTGTTATCACTCTTTTAAAAAATATTTCGCTTCTTAACAATATCTTATAGCACTTGACTCACCATCAAGTCTATTTATTATTGTACGATCTATTTTTTGACTGTTCTAGAACTTTTATAATAATCTTTTTAATAGAATTATCTTAGCTTTCATCAAATTTGGCTTAATTAAATAATTCCAGTTTGTCTCCTCTAACAACTTATCTCTTTCATATCTTGGAGAATAGTCAAATTTGAAATTTTGTCCACCAATTACTCCGTTTGGAACAAATCTAATCATATATTTAGGCTTAGTTAACTCTTTTCACCACAATCAAATTAAGTTATGTCGACCCACCGAGCTTAGCTTGGTTGGTGGGCGAGCATGGTTGGAAACCCTCACCCATGTTCGATTCCTCTCACGAGCAGCTCGCCTCCTTTGAGGAGAGTATACAAAGCATTGACTCGACGTCTGTGGGATTGTTGCTGCTAGGTCCGCCGAGGGATTAGTTACGTCGCCATCCGCCTCCTAAGGGGGTGGCAACGAGTAGATACCCCCATTCTTAAAAAAAAAAAAAAATGCTGCGTCACTTTGGCTCTGATGTCCTACTTAGCACTCTCGTACTTTTTAACATAATCAGACAAGTTATGATAGGTTATTTAGGAGTGATGTCCTAAAAAACTCTTTTTTGCACACCACTATCAGGTTAGGTTGTGACACATTGTTTTTGAGGAACACCCTAAAACTAGCAAAATTCAAATTTTATTTCAGTTCATTCATTTTGATGTGAGTTTTATGAAAAGTTGCCAGCTTAACATCAAATCTCAATTTTTTCCTGGCTGGTATTAATAATGGGGGTTTTAAAAAACAATTCCTGTTTTTTTCCACCCTTGACCAACAAAATTGAATGGCCAGATTTAAAAAAGCTTACAAATAAATGAAAGGTATAAAATAAAAATATTTACTTACAAATAAATGAAAGAGCTGCAGTATTGATTGAAGCTACCATTTGACTGAAGCAAAGTCTAAGGCAACTTGAGCATAACAAATAATTGGTAGCCTGCTCATGTCTACAAGCCCAACAACACCCACAGATGGGGGCCTAGTCATCTTCGATAGCAAGTGAATCAGAAGGTCAAGCTAACGATGGGGATGTCAAAGTTCCGTGAGGCACAAATTATGAAAACAAGGCAGTTACCAATTATTTTGACATGAGCGATTGTGGCTATTTTATGAGGAACTGTTTTTTAGATGAAACTTAATCTATTCAATGTCCTTAAGAATAGAGTAACTTGCTTGTATATCTAATTTTATTTTATTTTTTAAATTTGGCATCCATATCTGGCAGTTAATTCGCTGTTCAAAATTCAAGAAGACTTCAAAAGTTTCTGCATGAGTTCTTTCGTCTAGGAAGTGTAATTAGTTGTTTTCTGTTGAGTCCATTGTGTTTGATGTGTCCCTTTACATCCATGTACATGAAGTTTTGAACAGCTAGATAATTATTAGAAAATTGTTATCTACAATCTGTTAACCTGATTCTTTTTAATAAGTAGTAGTGGCTGATGTACATGGATTTTACTGAACTTGGCAAATTTTTTTTTTTCATATTCACTATAGCAGCAGCAGCAGCGGCAGCAGCTACCACAAGTAAGGAAACCTGAACAAGAGCATCGTTTAACTTATAACTTAGGTGCCATGCATGGAGTCATTGGTGATGATAACTTCCCGTCATCATCTGGTGTACCTGCATCAAAATTTTCTAGAAACTTGCCTCATGACACCACAAGGCAGCTTCTCGAAAAAAAGCAAATTGGGCATGCCCTAGAACAGCCACAAAACTCAATAAACCAAGCTTATGCCCAGTTTACCATGCAAGCTGGTCAACAGCAGCAGAGAGCACATGGCAACGTTCCAGTGCAACAAAATGAATTTGGCATGATGGGACCACCGACTGGTGGCCAAGAGGTACTAGCCGGAAATCTAAAAATGCAGGAAGTAATGCATGTTAAAACAGGAAACCAAACACAACTTTTGAGGTTTAGTAATTCATCTGATCATACCGGATGTGGTGAGAAACAGAATGAACAGGACCATCTGTGTGATGGTCAGAAGAATGAGCCAATGGCTCCAAAAACTACAACTGGACAGTTTACTCCAACAAACATGATTAGGCCAATTCAATCGCTGCAATCACAAGGAAGCATGAGAAACATTGCAAATCAGCAGTTGATGATGGCTCAGTTGCAAGCTATGCAAACATGGGCGATGGACCACAATATTGATCTTACGCATCCTGCCAATGCTAATCTGATAGCTCAGTTTCTTCCCATTTTGCAGTCAAATAGGTTGACTGAAATGCCGAAACCAAATGTCAGAAGCACTCTTGCACAACAATCAAGTTTGTCGACATTGAAGCCACAGGCTATTTCATCACCTGTTGTCAATGAAAATTCCGCTCAAGGAAATTCAATAAATAATCTATCTGGTCCAGTTGGGCTGGTGAGATGTGGTGTGGGTACCAATCTACCGAATTCCAAGAATATGCATATGCAGCAGCCTCAACCTGTTCAGACCCGTGTTACTCAAAACGAGAAGGGTGATGTAGTAGCAACTGGTGGTTCTGGATCAGTGGTGCATCTGCCACAGGGTTCTACGAGTTCAAGCCAATGTTTTGATCTTTCAAATGAAAATAAATTAGCTGCAACCAATTTATCTCAAATGCCTTCTTTTAGGAAGTCTCAGAACATTGGACATCCAAGTCCACAGTCTGCATTGCTATCAAGTGAAGTTGCAGGGATTCATGTGCTTGCCAGAGGAGGGTCAAGGCAGACCACACAGCAACTTGTTGGATTTACTAAGCAACAACTTCTTGTTCTTAAAGCACAAATATTTGCTTTTAGGCGACTCAAGGTAGTCATTTGTTCCACTTAACCTGCTACTCCCCCACATTCTATGCATGAATCCAACTGCTACACTCCCCCCCCCACCCCCAGCCCTAAAAAAAAAAAAAACGTTCAGGGCACTGCACCCTGCCCAAAAAAGATTCTGAAAAGCAGCACCTCACCTCACACGTGGAAACATGATTACATGAATGAATGGTTGAATATTATTTTCCACATGCGTGAGAATCTTGCTACTCAGCCATCCTGTTATTCTGGATGATCGTTTAAAACTAGTTAATTGTTATTTTTTTGCCCTTTGCAGCGTGGAGAAAATGCTCTTCCGCCCGAACTTATTCAATCAATTGTACCGCCTCCTCTTGATTCAGACTCTCAGGTTCCTCTACTTTCTCCGAAGATGACTAAACAGGAAAACTTTATGAAACAAGATGCAGTGGAGCATGAAAGGCATCCTGATCATATCAACATACCCCAGCATGCTATACTGAGTAAAGGTCACATTCTTCCAAAGAAGCTGCCTGTTGGCGAGGAGAAAGCACCAGTGATAACTCCCCTGCCGCTAGAAGTGGTAGCACCAAAGGAAGATGCAGGAGCTGTTAATAATGGGAAGATACCAGAGATTTACCCTGTTTCTGTAAAGGCTGAGCAAGATGTTGATCATGACAGTTCTTTCAAGGGTGAGAGTGATGCTGACAAGGGAAAATCTGTTCCTTCGACTAGTTCTTCAGTGGATGTTGGGCATGAAAAGAAGCTTACCACAGCACCATCAAATGTCAAAAAGTATTATGGTCCACTTTTTGATTTGCCTTTCTATACAAGAAAATATGAACTTTTGGGACTGACAACGTCAATCAACTCGAACAATTTTACATTATCCTATGACATAAATGAATTGCTTTATGAGGAAGGCAAGGAAGTGCTAAAAAAAAAAGGGACCGTGTACATGAAAAAACTTTGTAATTTGCTTGCCTTTAACTTGGAGAGGAAAACAATTAAACCTGATCTTGTCTTGAGGCTACAAATTGAGGAGAAAAAGCTTCGTCTGTTAGATATTCAGTCTCGCCTCAGGGATGAAGTGGATGAACAACAGCAGGAGATAATGGCCATGCCTGACAGGCCATACCGGAAATTTGTTAGACAGTGCGAGCGCCAACGGTTAGAACTTATTAGGCAAGTGCAGCAGTTACAGAAGGTGACAAGGGAGAAACAACTAAAGTCCATCTTCAAATGGCGCAAGAAGCTCCTTGAAACTCATTGGGCTATCCGGGATGTACGAACTACTCTTAATAGGGGCATAGCTAAGTATCATGAGAAAATGTTAAGGGAGTTCTCCAAGCGGAAGGATGATAATCGCAGTAAAAGATTTGAGGCATTAAAAAACAATGATGTCGATAGATATAGAGAAATGCTTCTTGAGCAACAAACAAGTATTCCTGGAGATGCAGCTCAAAGGTATGCTGTCCTGTCATCCTTCTTATCGCAGACAGAAGAGTATCTTCACAAACTTGGTACCAAGATAACAACATCAAAGAAGCAACGAGGTGTAGAAGAGGCAGCAAATGTTGCTGCTGCTGCTGCACGATCCCAGGTAGCAAATGATTGTGCCTTTTGACTTGCTTTATTTTTGTTAAAGTCTATTATCAAGTAATTTTATCCTTTTTTGACAGGGCCTTTCAGAAGAAGAAGTTAAAGCTGCTGCAGCTTGTGCTCGAGAGGAGGTACTGATTAGGAACACATTCTCTGAGATGAATGCACTGAGAGATGGCTCATCGGTTAACAAGTCAGTATAATCTTGCCATCCTTTTTGTCTGTACAGTAATTCTCACATGTTTGCTGGCTTCTTGCATTAGATAGCAGGAAATCGCTTATGAATATATTTTGCTTAATGCTTAATAATGTCTGAAATTAAGACTTTTCATGCGTCCCTAGGTACTATAATCTGGCACATGCTGTCAATGAAAAAGTTGTCAGACAACCATCAATGTTAAGAGCTGGAACCTTGAGGGACTATCAACTTGTAGGTTGCTTCTAAGTTCTTATCATAAAATTGGTTTGAATAGAGATACAAATTACCATGCCTTCGTAATTTCCCAGATTGGGCTTCAATGGATGCTTTCCTTGTACAACAACAAGTTAAATGGTATTCTAGCAGATGAGATGGGTCTTGGAAAAACTGTACAGGTGGCTTCCAATTAATTTATTTTCCTTCTTCCTCTTGTTTCCTTGTTATATTGATTACTTCTTTTTGATTCTCATCTGCTATGTATTCTGGAGAAAAAACTTTTGCGAAGTTGAAACCAGGGCATGCAAAATGCAATATGATTTATATTTTCTAGTTTATCATTTTAATTATTCCTGTTTCAGGAATTTATTACGTTTTCTAGTTGCTGAGTTGCTACTACTAGCTATTTAGCATTTTGATTTAAAAATCTATAATTTTTCTCTGTTCAGGTCATGGCATTGGTTGCTTATTTAATGGAATTCAAAGGAAATTATGGGCCTCATCTCATTATAGTTCCAAATGCTGTCTTAGTGAATTGGAAGGTGCATAAGTTTCTCTTTATGCTGACTAGTTCTGAATATTTTCAATTTTTGGATGTTTTGATAATGACAACTTTTTGTTCAGAGTGAACTTCACAATTGGCTGCCATCTGTATCATGTATTTTCTATGTTGGCTCAAAGGAGGAGCGATTAAGACTGTTCACTCATGTAAGATACTTTGTAGTGCTTTTAATTTAGATTTGTGGGAGAAACTTTATTTATGTTCTTTGGTATCATGATCTAAACATTTCATGAATATTCTATAATTCCCAGTAAAATTCCCTTTAAAAGTGCAAAGGTTTGACATATAGAGACATGAACACTTATCATCAATTTCATCCAGCTTCTATTCTAGTTCATATACTTGCTTTCTGAAAATAATAGAAGGGCTTACACTTATGCATGCATGCTTTGTTTTTGTCCTTGCATCAACTTGATTATAAAACAGACGCTGAAGATAAATGGCTTCTAAAAGGGTTGTTTGCAAAAGAAATTATCACTGCTGCAATCTCAATGTCTCAAGGGCTGTTTGGTTTGATTTGCTTGAAGAATAACGAGCATAAAGTAAAAGGAATACCTGTGTTTAAAAAAATGGACCTAATTGGCTAGTTTAATCAGTTGAACTAGGAACCATCGTGTAACCGATCCGTTAAAAGGCGAGAACCACTTTAGCTTTGGACCAGTCAAAATTGGAGTGAATTGTTGGTTCGACCATGTAACCAACGAATTGGTCCCGATTTTCGAAAATCGGTTAGGTTAATTATTGAGCCATTTAAATAGTTAAATAAATTCATGAATGTTATATAAATCCAAATTTATAATGTGAAATAGGTACAAAATCTATAGATGTAAATTATATCTAAATATATAATAGAAATTAGTGATAATTTTTATTAATTTTATAAGCTTATATATGAATTAAATTTATATTAAATATGAGTTAAATTTATGATTCAAGGTATTTAAATTTAAGATTATAGAAGATATTATTTATGTATGAATCCTATTTATATTTCTTTGTGTGACAAATTTACATTATTTTCTAATTATTACATCATTATTATAATTGGTGCAAAAGAAGTTGCCAAACTATTGCAAAATGAAAAGGAATCTAAAGTTTCGCATAGTAGGACACAATAATCATACCTGTCGTAAGGTCTCTAGTCACAGAAATCCCGCAGAAGGAACATAGGATAGAAGTTATTAGCCAACTATAGTCTATGAAATATGCCACAACTAGAAATAGTCTTGTAAAAGTTCCACAAATCTTCTGCAACAGATGTTGAAGGAAGCACTACTCACATGAAGGTAAGATATAGGTGGCACAAAAACCTCAATCCCAAAAGATCTTCCTCTCACTCTTTAGCCAAACTCCTCTCTTCCAACCCACCAACCCACTTACTCTATATCTGTTATGAATCTCTTTTCTACCTTCTTAAACTCTAAGTTCTTCCTCTCCCTCAACCAAACTCCCCTCTTGTTTCATTTCATTAACTGAGTTCATCTTCCACACACACACACACACACACACACACACTCTCTCTCTCTCTCTCTCTCTCTCTCTCTCTCTTTCTCAGTATACAATCTCTTCTCAGTTTATTTTCCGCATTAAGAAGAAAATTTGCCACCACTTAAAACATATATGCGCGCATTTATGTACTTTTTTCTGAAAGATTTGTGCATATGACATGCTTAAAACTTAAGACATATATTATTAAAGAAGAGATGGATGATAAGTGTTTATGAAACTTAAAATCTCTCTACTTTATTAAGAGGCCAGGGAATGCATTGCTTATACAAGACTGATAAAGACTTGCGTTCTATCCTTGTCATGTTGATCAATTCAAGGCATTGTCTCAATCTACTTTTATTTTTTTCATCATAATTTCCTCAAACTTTCTCCTTGTATGCTATTTTGTGTTGAGCTTATACATTCCTTATTTTTATTCAGGAGGTTTGTGCTATGAAATATAATATACTTGTGACTACCTATGAGTTTATCATGTATGATCGGTCCAAGTTATCAAGAATTGATTGGAAGTATATTATTATTGATGAAGCCCAACGTATGAAGAACAGAGAGTCTGTTTTAGCTCGGGATCTTGATAGGTATCGTTGCCAAAGAAGATTGTTGCTTACTGGCACACCTTTACAGGTATGGCTAATGATCAAATATTTATGATAGTCCTTAATCCAATAACTTATGCATACCAGACAGTTGTACTATAGTTATATATTCTCAGACTTAATAACTAGTACACCAATAGCGTCTTTCATGTGGCTCTAGATTCAATAACTTTCCCCCACAGTACCAGGTGTATATTTCTTATATATTTTCTGACTGATGTTTCATGTATTCAGCATTGCCACATGCATGTAGTTTACATTAGTTTTTTTTATGGATGATACAAGTCAATTTCTCTTTCTTGTTAATGCTTTATTCATGGTGAAATGTTATACAATAAAAGCTAGTCTTACTTAGTTTATTTACTATAACATCACAAAAAGAGAAACTGTTTTCCTTTTTGATTATATCAATCTTTTGACAGAATGATTTGAAGGAACTTTGGTCACTTTTAAATCTACTACTACCAGAAGTATTTGACAATCGAAAAGCATTTCATGATTGGTTTTCAAAGCCCTTTCAGAAAGATGGCCCATCACATAACCAACTGGAGGATGATTGGCTTGAAACTGAAAAGAAGGTGATTGTCATCCACAGGCTTCATCAAATTCTGGAACCTTTCATGCTTAGGCGACGTGTTGAAGATGTGGAGGGGTCACTTCCTCCCAAGGTAATTATTTACCTACATTATTGCATCTTTGAGCTTCTTGTATGGCTGATACTGATATTAATTTTACTTGATGCATGATTACAGGTCTCAATTGTTTTGAGGTGTAGAATGTCAGCTTTACAGGGTGCCATATATGACTGGATTAAATCAACTGGTACCATTAGGGTAGACCCTGATGATGAGTTACGGAAGGCTGAGAAGAATCCAAACTACCAGATTAAGATGTATAAGAATCTTAATAACAAATGCATGGAGTTGCGGAAAGCTTGTAATCATCCTCTGCTCAACTACCCTTATTTCAATGATTATTCAAAAGAGTTTCTTATTAGATCATGCGGGAAACTCTGGATACTTGATAGGATTCTCCTAAAACTACATAAAACAGGGCATCGTGTTCTTCTTTTTAGTACCATGACCAAACTCCTTGATATTCTAGAGGAATATTTACAATGGCGTCGACTTGTCTATAGAAGAATTGATGGAACAACTAGCTTAGAAGACCGTGAATCAGCTATTATTGATTTTAATAGCCCTGTTTCTGATAGTTTTATCTTCTTGCTTAGCATTCGTGCTGCAGGAAGAGGTTTGAATCTCCAAACTGCAGACACAGTTATTATTTATGATCCGGACCCAAATCCTCAGAATGAAGAACAAGCAGTAGCTAGAGCTCATCGCATAGGCCAAAAGAGGGAGGTCAAAGTTATATATATGGAAGCAGTTGTTGACAATATTTCAAGCTATCAAAAAGAGGATGAGTTAAGAAATGGTGGAAGTGGAGATTCAGAAGTTGATCTTGCTGGTAAACATCGGTACATGGGTTCAATTGAAAGCCTTATACGAAATAACATTCAACAGTATAAAATTGACATGGCAGATGAGGTTATAAATGCTGGTCGTTTTGATCAGAGGACAACACATGAAGAAAGGAGAATGACTTTGGAGACATTGTTGCATGATGAAGAAAGATATCAAGAAACAGTCCATGATGTTCCATCCCTCTTGGAGGTAAACCGTATGATAGCTCGTAGTGAAGACGAAGTTGAGCTATTTGGTCAAATGGATGAGGAGCTTGATTGGGCAGGAGAGATGACAAAGCACAATCAGGTTCCATTGTGGCTACGGGCTGGCTCTAAGGAACTAAATGCTTTTATTGCAAAACTAAATAAGAGGCCATCAAAGAACATCTTAGGCAGTGTTGTTGACTTGGAGTCTAGTGAGATGATACCTGGTTCATCCCTTAGCAAAATAGAGAGAAAAAGGGGACGGCCAAAAGGTGTGATAACACAAAAATATTCGTCTTATGTGGAATTTGATGATGAAGATGGAGAAGATTTTGATGCTAGCTCAGAGGAAGGGAATGAGTATTCATTACGAGAGGAAGATAGAGAAATAGGATATATTGAAGATGAAGATTTAAGCGGTGCTGCTGTTTTACAAGGAAACATCAAAGATCCTTTGGAAGATGAAGAATTAGTTTGTGATGGTGCTGGTTATGAATTCCCAGATGCTACAGAGGGAAGCAGACATACTCATATCTGTGAGGAAGCTGGCTCCACCGGATCTTCTTTTGGAAACAGAAGAGTGCAGCAGCATATTACCCCTTCCATGTCTCTACGAAAATTTGGATCTCTTTCTGAATTAGATGCTCGGCCAGGCGTTATTTCGTCGAAGGTGCTATATTTGTGAAATGAATCTTTAACAATTTGTTTTTTCTATTAATTGCCATGTGAAATGAATCTTTTGTCATATTTCAATTAAATGAGTTGTTCAAAGGAAGCTGGTTATTTTTTTTTATTCTTAATTGCCTTGTGAAATGAATCTTTTGTCATTGTGCAGCTAAATGAGCTGGAGGAAGGTGAAATTGCTGTATCTGGCGATTCTTACATAGACATTCAACAGTCTGGTAGTTGGAATCATGATCATGATGAGGGTGATGATGAGCAGGTCATACAACCTAAATTAAAACGCAAACGCAGTAAGCGCTTTCGCCCTAAGCATACTGTAGAAAGATCGGAAGAAAAGTCCAGTATGTATAGAACTTTTTCTCGACATGGCTCTCAGCCTCTTTCATATGTTCATCATGATAATGTAACGCTTTCAAGGATGGATGGAAGGATTGGTAAATTGAATGGCAAACCACCCTCATCTTTGAAGCAGATTACTAACTTTCCAACAAGAAGGGCTCCAATTATCAATAAACATAAATATGGAGGGTCTAGTTACTTAATTGGATGTGAAGAAGATGCTCTGGATCATTCTAGGGAGAGTTGGGATGGCCAGGCTAGATATGACACCGGCCCTGGCCTTATCAGAAAAAAAATGTCTGACAGCATGCAGAGGAAGGTAAGGCTCTTATTCTGGACATTCTAGCTCAAAAGTTTATTTAGGTGATTTTTGATGGATGATTGTGATAGATTTTAAAAAGCAAAATTATTAGTAGCAATATGAACCGCAATGTTTTTATAGTTCTTAGTGTAGAACTGTAAAGAATGCTGATTAAAGTCATTAACTGTTGTGGAAATAAATAAAAAAATTTCTACGATGGTGGTGTTTGCATTCATAGATTATGGAAGTTAGAACTTTTTATACAGAGATAGTGTTAAAATAGTATTTATGAGGAATTTGGAATAAAAAACAGGGTTGTTTTTGGTATGGACATGGATGATAGAATAAGAAGGAAGTGTAATTCATGTTTGGATACAGAAATCAAACAGGGTTAGGTGTTTTTCTGCCGTGTAGCTAAAATGTGAATATCATAATGCTTTGCTTGTAACAAGCTTTAAAAATTCAGCCCCGGCCTCCGCTCGCTTTTCTTTTTATTCAGCGAGGGAGTTTTAACTGATAAGTTTCGAGGTAAATTTTGGAAGGCAGATGGGTTTGTAGATAAGACACTACCCAAAGATTTCGCCCTCATTTTGCGAGGACTTTATGATTTGAGTTCTGGTTTCCTATAGGCGCAAGCCCCTATAGTTAATTACCCCTCTCGATCACGAGAGAGAACTTTCGATTAAGGCTAGTCGTCAATCAGATACGTAGAAATACGTGTTATCTGGTATATAGTAGCAGCATGGGTTTGAGATTTAGAAATTGGAATTTGAATAATTGATATTTGGAAAAATTGATATTTAAAATAGAAATTGTACCATCTTGCACTTAAAGCGGATGGTGGGGGAATGGATGATAGACCCGATCAAGATCCCATGGTTCTGTCGTCCCGGGCTATCGTGGTCCCTGGTCTACTTAGTCAGATTTTTACCTGCTAAGGAAGATCGGGTTTAAAATTTGATAACCCACGCAGCATCCCTAGACGTCACGTGTGTATCAATGACACGCTCGTCGGGGCCCATGCGGGTGTTGATTGTATACCCTCTTTTAGTGTACCTAAATGTGTACAAACTACAGTGCATGTGCGAGGGTATTTTGGAATATTTGTAAAACGCCTTCTGTTGGCTTCCAAGAACGTCGCGGATCCGGTGGCGTGGCGTAGCAGCTTCTGAATAGAGCTATTCGCTGCTTTGTATAGGTAGACTGTTGTGCACTACTCGTTGCTTTCTGCAGGTGGATTGTAGTGCACTAACGAGTCTCCTGCTTTGGGTCGTAGGAGCTTGCACTTATTGAAACTTTTCTGTATTTTGCTTTTGGTCAACGTGGTGGACTTGTACCGTTGATCTTTGCTTGGAATCAAAAATATATATACCCTTCCAATTTTCATTGCTTGCGAGGATTTGATGTATTTGCTTAGTACTAAATTGCACTTGGTCTTTTCGTTCATAGAGAACTGCTCTAGTTACTTGTGTGTTGCTCAATGTTAGCTCCATAATACTATAATGATCACTTCCTTTATGCTTGTGGGTAATAAGAATGTATGATTGCTACGATATTATCCCAGGTGGTATGAACAATCATTGTAAGCTTCTATATTTACCATGTCCATTGTAGATGCGTTATTAGATTCCCAAATTTCATTTATGAACATATCACTATACTACTCGTAGATGAATCGTTTCATGCACTTGAGAATTTTGACCTCATCCTACATCTGCATATTGTAAGTGGGACCCAACATCTCATAGTTCAGCTCACAGTTCTTGTTACTTATCATTCAAATTCCAAGTTCAAGCTTCTCATGCTTATTACTGTTCAGTCAAATAATATAGAGCTTTAATCAGCATTTGCATTCCAATCAATGTGACGACCCATTAATATCTCACTTGTTGCATGTCTCTTTTGAACTTGCCATTATCCTTACCATACTCTTCTTGCATATTTTTGTGGGTTGGTGATTGATGTTATTGCAAGCCTTTTGATTTCATTTATAGGACGAATGATTGTATTACAAGTTCCTCCTCCTTGCTCGTAGCTTGATTGATTGATCATGTCAATTTTCTTTAGTCTCATCGATGAATGTTCATTTGAATACTTTGAATCACAACTTATGATTTTTACATCATGAGTCTTCATTTTGCTTGCAAATGAGTTGTAGTTGTGCTCATAGGAGTTTGTCACATTCATGTTGCTTGTGAGCAAAATAACAATCATGCTTGCTAAGGCTTCAACATGAGTCTTCAATCCCTTTGCTGATCTTTGCTTACATGATCATATTTATTGATCAACATTTATATTTTATCTTGCTCATACATTCAACGAATTAGAGCTTGATTTTCCGCATTATTCATTTGAATTCAAGTTCTCATCTTATTCGAATTCAAGTTCAAGTATAATTCAAGATGGATTCTTTGCTGTTTGGATTAAATCCTTGCTCGAATCCGGATTGTCCAAATCATTCTCAATTAGTGTACAAATGATGTTCAAATTTGAGCTCATGTTAAGTTCTCATTTCAACTTTATCTTTCTTAAGTTATAAATCTTTGTATTATGTCCAAAAGTCCAAGTACAAGTCCTCTGCGTCTTTGCAAGTTTGATTGCATGTTCAAATTGTTCACTGTTGTTAAATCCGGTCCGAGTTCATAAGTCCCCTGTAGTTCACTTGAATTCGAGCCATTCTTTGCTTCGTTTGCATTTGAAGTTATTTGATTGTTTGAATTAAGTCCATTTGATGCTCCAATCAATGTCCAAGTGTAGCATTATGTTCACCCGAAATTTCGGCAGCCTTCCGGCGTACCGTTTAGGGGAAAACTACGAAAAACTGGGCCTTTCCCACCACGCTAATAAAAGCGTGTATGGTAGGTGCCCTCTTTCGAGGACACCGCGGCCGTGTATTTTTCGATCCCCCACCACGCTAAGAAAAGCATGTATGGTTATTTTGCAAAAAAGTATTTTTTTTTTTATATTTTGCAAGAAAAGCAGTTATTTCCCCGCAAGCGGGTACTTATGGGTATCCCCGCTTCGTCGTATGCATCGCACCAGGTTCTCATCCCACCATGCTAAGAAAAGAGTGTATAGGCGGGGAAATCCATGGCGATACGAACTTCGAAGAAGGGATTTAGGTGATTATCCGCTTCGTCGCAAGCGTCGGGACGCGTGTCCTCCCACCACGCTAAGAAAAGCGTGTATAGGTGGTCGTTTTGTCTGGACGCATGCATTGAAACGGGTTCTCGGAATTTTAGGATTTAGGCGTTATACCTTGGCGGTCGTCGGCGCGGATCGAGGGAGAGAGACATTACCCATCTCTTTTAAAATTAATTATAATTGACATTAAGTAATTATAATTAATTTGCTAATCATAATTATTTTTAATTAATAATTATAATTAATTAAAATAATTAATTATATCTCATTTAAAATTAATTAAAATAATTAGTTATAATTACTTTAATTATAACTAATAAATATTAATCAATTTTAATAAATTATAATTAATAA
>NW_021319762.1:106564-140708 GCF_001605985.2 Dendrobium catenatum | reverse complement strand
GGAGGTCTCTGGAGTCGAGAGCAGAGGGGTTCGGTCGTTGAGAGTGGAAGAGCCGCCGAAGGCTTTGCTCGGGTGAGTATTTAACGACGCGAATGAGCCTTCTCGAGCGGAGTTTGAGCAGGAATCGCGGAGAAATGACTGGAGCGCCGCCGTTTGCAGCGGGATTTCAGCAGGATATCGCGGATCCAACGGTCTACAGGTATCTGCGGGATTTTCATCTTTGTTTTCTTCTTGATTTCATACAAAGGTCAACATGGAGTATCTGTAAAGCTAATATCTAGTGTTAGCGTAGGTAATGCTTGTACTTGATTGTTGTTGTAAGATTGATGAAGATTGCAATGATACACATTAAATGAGTTCATCTCAGTGTAGTTTGGTGCGGCATGGAATAATTGAAATTTTATACTCTACTGCCTTGTTTTATGATTCGTGTGCTTCCCATCCCTAATTCAAAATTACCCTCAGCGAAGTTGTTTTCACTTGCATGGTTTCTCTGTAGGTTCTTCTGGTTAACTGATTCTCTTTGTTCAGAATGATTAATGAAAAGGAAAAATGAGTATCACATCCTAGGGGAAATCAGCCCATCTTGGAAGGCAAAATTGAATTAATTTGTAGAATTCTGATTAAACTTCACGTTCATGGTACAGTGTAAGGCATCTGCTGTTTATAAACAGAAAACCAGCTTAAGTTGGACAATGCACTTGCTTTCCCCAACTATCTCTTTATCTTCACTAGTTACTCCGATTTTGAAAACTTGTGAAATAACCTTACGTGCATTATGTTCAAAAATGCATCTTATGTATGGTCATCAACTCACATTTTAAAATGTTGGAGCCCGTCTTGGTTGTATCACTATTTCTGTGTAAACATTGATTTCAAATAAGAGGGTATACTTTACCCCAATATTTGAGTGGAAATATACAGCATATGATGCTTTTTCCAAACTATTTTATTACAAAACGTATATAATTTTCCCTATAAATGAAATAAAAAAGTTATATAGCATCATGATACAAATCATGATCTTTTGCCGCCATTCCTACAGAAATCTTTACATTTTGAAATGCAAATTCTAGCGAAAACAGCGAGTGGGTTTTAAGTTAGAATGTAGTACGCCAGAAGCTCATATTAAAGGTGTGTTTTCACTGAATATTTCCACTTTTATGAGTATGGGCCTAGGAGCATTGGTTGGGTTGCCTTTACTGCAGGTTGAAGGTCACGAGCTTTAATCATTAAAACATCCTCTGTAATGGAGGAGTTAGGTTGCATATATAAACCCACTATGGAACTCTACATTGATAGGACCTTCATGAACTAGGCACGCTCTGTTATATTCTATTTTATAGGAGTCTCTTTAGATTCTTCTTGTAGTTGTTTTTTAGCATATGCTAAACATCTGATGTCATGTGTACAGAAATATTTTCTGTTTTTGAGTTAATTTGTGGTGGATGAGAATTGATAAAAATGCCCGTCCAATTGTACCTAATTTATTTTGGAATTAAAGATGATGAAGAATCCCCAAACCTGTCAATATGTTCGTTTAAAAAATGGAATTCCATTTTTTAACTGATTGTTATTCTCACATAAGAATATATAGGAATAAATGGTTGCAGAGCCCGAGGAATATTTCACATTTTAATATTCTTTTGCCTTTTTTTTGCCCTGAAACTGAATCATGTTGTCCTTATACGAGGAATGAAATAACTGATTTTTTTTACTCTTTACGACTTCTAATCTGCTTGAGATGAATGCCTTGTACGTAGCTTTGCTGAACGTAAAGAACTGTAAAATCCTCTTCCCAGGATCCTACCATAGTAGTTATTTCCCTTTTTTCTTACAAACTTAAACGTAATTGTTCAACTTGTTTTTTTTTAAAGACTTGTTTTTATGAAAAAAAATCATTAATTTAGAATCTATAAGTTCCTTATATTGCTATAGCCTTGTCATGGTTGTCTTTCTTGGCTTTTATACTTACGTCCAACTTTACTCGACCTGATATTGTGTTATTTATCTTTCAGTGCAAGAATGTAATTAGCAAGTTACAGAGGAAGATAGATAAAGAAGGTTTTCAAATTGTACCTCTGTTATATGATTTATTGAAGAAAAATCATACGTCAAACCCCACAAGCAAATTTTCCAAGATGAGCAACCCTTTTAATTTGTGGATTATTGATCAGCGAGTGGAGAGTTTAGAGTATGCTGAAGTGGCAGACTTCGTCACTGACGTGCAATCAATGTTAAAAAATGTAGTTCAGTTTTGCAAACACTCACAAGAGGTATGCCATCTTCCATTAGTTGCAAAACTTGCCAATTCACTACTGCAATTTTTAAGCTCTTAGCTCTTGTCGTTTAATATTGAAAGCAAAATTCATATAATCTGTATACGATGTTGAAAGAACAAGTTCTTTCGGATAATCATCACATTTTAGTTGCTAGTTTTGTTTTAGTTCTGTAATTGCATTTTTTAACAAACATCTCTTTCCCAACTGTATGAAAGTGGTAATAGTAGAGAAAGATCAATAAGCATTCCTCCAGCACCAATGGAGTCAAGGACTTGGCCTTAATGACAATAAGCTCACGTTTAACAAAGTCTTGTCTCTGACCAATCTAATTTTGAGATTGATATAGCTCTTCGAAACTACAATGCTGATTTGCTGAGCCTGGACAAATGGTAATTAAATAATTTTGCTAACCCTAATACATGGTAAGAAGATGAGGACAAGGGTATTTTAGTTATAAGGGTTTAGGATTTTTTAAATTTATGATTTGGAGATTGGGGTATGAAATATTAGTTAGATTATTGGAAATTATCTTGGAGGATATAGGTTTCTATGTCGGAATTGAAGGGATTAGGTTGTCCCTATTCTATCTGAGAGGAGAATGAGAAAGGGGGCAACAACCTTGCTCTTGGAAATAACGTCCTTTAGGGTTTTGGGCAGCCACGAGATGTGTGCCCTTTGAAATAGAGAGGCTTGGGTGGATCTCCATAACTGAGAATTGGAGAGAGGGATTGAGGGGGTAAATATATAATTGCTTGAAGCCTGAGTTTTTACATCATAATATAGGAGCCAAATTCATGTCCATTGAAAGTTAATCTAATTGCATAGATTTATGGATCATTTTACTAAATGTCATAACCATTTAAACTATTGATGTCATAGCTTAAATCAAGGAATATACTTTTAGATGTCTCTTTAAAGGATGGTCGATATAGAGTTGACCATAAGTTGTTTACTAACATGAAACTTTTATAAACACTCTGGTTTATGTTTATTTTCATTGTAACAGGCGAAATATGAAGCAAGAAAACTCCAAGATATCTTTTTCCATATCATGAAGATAGCTTTCCCAGATAAAGATTTTAGGGAGGCAAAGATGGCACTCACTTTCTCAAGTCCAGGTGAGGGTGGAAAAGCTGCCAAACAGAGCATGAGGGCATGCAGCATAAACCCTAAACTACAAAATATGGTTAGAGAGGATGGAGAGCCCAGCCCTGTTAAGCCTGCAAGTCAAACACCAAATTTCAAATCCAATCCATTGAGGTTTGAGAAGGATACAAGGCCAAGAAGCACTGGAAGCAGCTTAGAGCAGAGTGGGCCATTACTAACTCACCCTGGTGACCTTGTTATCTGCAAAAAGAAGAGGAAGGACAGGGACAAATCATCGGTCAGGCCAAAGATGAGCTCGCTATCGCCGGTAAATCCAAGTCAGGCACTATTGCCAGTTGGCACAAATCACGGTGTCAGGTCACCAGTCATGAAAGATTTCGGGCGAGTCTTTCCTGCTGCTGGGCTACAGAGAGGTGGTGGTGGAGTTGGTGCTTCCAGCATAGAAGAGTTGCAATGGGCCAGACCTGTGAAAAGAGTGAGAACTGATACTGGGAGGAGGCGGCCAATACACTTGTAGTCTAGTTTGTAGATTATTTTGTTTGTAAATAAACATATATAGTACATGATTTCTGTAACAGGAAGGGCGAAGATATAACTCTTTGCATGCGTTTACCTTCTTTCGTAGCTCCTTGGTGCATTAGAATTTTGTACATGTTCGAGTAGGGAAAAAGATCAATCTGAGAAGCTTTTCCTTTCATCATTACGTGCAATGTACAAATTAGAGTATAAGAATTAGGATCTATTCACTATTTAGAGCAAAATTTTCACAGTTTTGTATTTCATAAAACAGTCATGGTTCTATTTGGAAGTTTATTGTGGTTTTTTTAAAAAAATTGCTGGCAGGAGCACTATTTTAAATTGATATTTTGCTAGATTGGCAGTTTGATTTTCTTGATTAAAAGAATTTATAATGGCTGTTGCTTTTCAAAATTATATTCTCCCCTTGATAATTATACTAGTAATGTTACCAATAGGGTAGTTATAATTAGGTAGTTGAATTGAAGTGCTTGTATTATGAGTTGAAAGAATCTTATAAGATTTAAATATGTTTCATAAATTTACGATTTAGCTAACAATTTAGCATGAATTGTAATATTATGTAGTAAACATAGCTGAGATAATAAAGTTTTATGGGTCTTTTTATTGAATAGGAAATTATGGGGTAGGGGCATTTATTGAATGTATTTTTCCTGTATAATGAATTGAAGTGAATTCTTCTTAAAATTCTAGAGCAATATTTTCAGCAATTACCCTGCATTTTATTTTATTATATATTTTCTTCATTTAGTATTGTTGCATTTACATGTTTCCCATCTTCGCAATAGTTAAAGGCTTAAAGCTACTGAAAAAGCAGCCTTGCAAGCTGGGACTAAAATAGAATTGAATAGGCACCTCGCACCTTGATATATATATCCACAAAGAGTCAAATCCGAGTGAACATAAGGTAGTGATCCAGAGGGATTGGAAAAGCATCAACAACGTCGTACCACCTGAAAGCTCCCAAAGACACACAAGTATGGATAAGGACAGTTAAATTCAGAGAGAAACAGAAGTGGAATATATATATATATATATATATATATAACATTCAAAGATAGAGAAAGAAATATGAGAGAGTTGAGCCCCCACTCACCGATAAATCAATCTGTCTCAGAAATTGGCCATGACATTTTCTTTAATCTCATTTGCTGTTTTTCATTTTATCACAATCCGGGTAAAATATACATGTCAATATACAAACAGTTTATACCACACTCTTAACACATAATAAATACAACTCACAGATTTAATCGTAGTTATATGTACGTATGGTCATGATCATCTAACCACTTTCCATTCCTCTAAATCAGATTCAGAGGCCACTTACCTTCCCAGTATAGAATGAATTTGCTTGCACTTCGTTGGTCTCATTCTTCTAAAGTTTTTGAGGAATCATCTCGATCAGGATCTGTAGGTAATGTCCACATATGAGGAAAAGAGGACTTCAGTAGAAGTCCCAAAGAAAACGAACAGGTTGCTCGCACAACTGTATCAGGGGACTGACTCATTTTCCCCACAAGAACTGAAACTACCTAAAGCAAGATGGACAGAAGATTAGTTTTTTTTTTTTTTCAATAGAATCAGCAATATCATTACATTTACATGCAAATGGGTTCCGGACCTGCAAATGATAATGTGCCAACGAACGTTGGTCCTCCGGGAGAGTGAGAATGCAACTTGAAAAATATATGGCGTTAGCTTGAATAATAGGCCAAGGTGCATCAAAAGCCTGTACAGGAATAGATATGAAGTAGCTTAAACGATCTGTTTAGTTTTTCAACAACAAAGAAGATGAAGGCTTCGTTTGGGACGGCTTTCTGGTACAACAAATAAAATTTTTATGCTAAAAACTGCTTTAAGAAGTAGTAAGAAAGCTGTCCCGACCAAAACGGAAGTCACTCTCACCTGGATCACTGCTGCCAGATAGGCGCCAACTTTAGAGGCTAAAAACTGGCCTAACTGTCTGGTTAAGTCCCTCAAAAAATCCTCATAGTCATTGCTGAGACATGCAAAATGTAAGTTTCATTAATATGATAAATTTTGTAAACCTAGAATTGTGCACAGTTGGATGAGAAAAACGCACCGGCAATCTGAGTTAAAATATTGTTTGGTGTTGATGGAAGACAAGCCATCCACTCCCATTAGTGGTACAAGTTTTTTGAAGGTATTCTGCTCAAACATATATTTTTGTCAAAAGCCTTGGGAAGAACTTGATTTAAAATGAAAAAATAAAAGAAAAATGAAGTTACCCGGCATGCTTGACGAACACTCAAGTCATCATCATAAAGATGGAGAATGAGACGGGGTAAAGTGGCATGCACCTGAATAGCATATCAATATATAAAAAAAAGAACAATATACTGAAACAATAAATTTAACACAAACAAGTTGGTGCAAGGATACTACCAATGGGAAAATGAGAAATATTAATATGTTTAAATAGAAATTAGATGAGGACTTTCCAAAGTGGAATTGTTCCCAACTATATGAAGGATCTGATTGTACCAGAAAATTCTATTTTTTGTAAATTCCTTTTGGTTAGTATCGACTCCAAGTGCTAAAAACTGGTTTCTTCACAGGTTGCCAAAAGGCCTTCCTAAAGAAAATATATTGTTCGAGACAAGTGGGAGAGGCCGATTCACAACCATTTTGTCCCTATGCATGTTAATAATATAATAAAATATATAAATAAAGTTTCTTTCTTTGCCCAAATCACATCCAAAACCTTTCCATATTGTATCCTATAGTGCCACACTCCTTGTCACAACCATTTGCAGAGTGTGGGCTTCGAAAATTCTTGGCCCGGACTCCCTGTGCTTTCGGGGGAGTTTTAACGAATTCAGTTACGGGATAGATTTTGAGAAGGCAGATTGACTTTGTAATAAGACACTACCCAGAGATTTCACCCTCATTTTACGAGGGCATTATGATCTAAGTTCTAGTTTCCTATAGGCACAAGCTCCTATAGTTAATTACCCCTTCCAACAACAAGAGAGAACTTTTGATTAAGGCCAATTGCTGATTAGAAACGTAGAGAATACGTGATATATGACATATAGTAGCAGCATTGGTTTAAGTTTTTGAGAGTTTGATACCTAAAATTGGAAATTTCACTATCTCGCATTTAAAGCGAATGGTGGGGGAATGGAAAATGGACCCGATCAAGATCCCATGGTTCCGTCGTCCCGGACCATCGTGGTCCTTGGTCTACGTAGTCATAGGAGATAGTTGACCCAACCTGATAGAAGGATCACTGTATGCAGCCATGTGTTGCTCGTCCAAGGGTAACTTGTAGACCTGGGGTGAATATTTGTCTAACGGGACAAATTTGAATCCACCTTAGCTGGCAAAGGGTTTTGTGCCCTATCGATAATATCATACTGATTCATATATCAAGAATTTGATGCCATTGGGGAGTTTACAGGCTTTGACCATAACCGTAATTTAGTAGTTCCATTTGGCGACAAACCACACAGTTTAGAGGGCCACCATCATAACCGTTTACCTACAGTTTAAGACAGATTTTGCTTTGAGTGTTTTTGTGATTTATTTCCATTTTAAATATTTTTGACTTTTGAGATTTGGAGCTTTGATATTTTTGGAATTTTGAATCTTTGATGTGTATTTGGGAGGTATTTTGAATATTTGAAGATTAATCCCTTCGGTTGATATTTACGTTCAACACAATTATCAGAGTATTATTGGGTAATTTGTATTTATGGCTTGAACTTTGTCGACTCTGTCAATTTGCCAACAGAGGATTGGGTCTTTCGTAGGATTTTTGCTTTTACAAGCGAATCTTCCTTATTATGGGGCTTGAAAGCCTAACATGAACTATAAAATGCTAATCTTGTTCATAGACAGTATGCCACGTGTGTTGCAAACCTCTCAACATTATCTATATGAGGATCACGCTTTATCCCGAACAACTTGTTGTCTTCTTTGCATGTCAATTCCCTTCAGTTGTTACTGCCATTTGTAGGAGTTTGGTACTGCAATATTCATTGTCTACTGATGATCGTCACTTGCAAATGTGTTATGGCGTCTGTGACAGACTTTTGGCTTCATCGTACACATTGATTCGCAAATTGATACTTTCTTTATGCCTCAATAGGCATATTGTATATCTTTTGTCATTCATAATCCTCTGTCAGTGTTCTCCGATGGGCGTAGTAGAAACTACTACGTCTTCTTTACAAGATTGTAGTACCGACTATCATCAACCTCAATCTTACTGCTTGAATGTATTTACTTATAGACAATATGCTGGATGCATGATGAGCTTTTTGTAGTAGTTCATAGGAGCTCATTTGACGCATATGGTATGTTTATATTCTGCATACTTAGTGTGTGGAGTTAACTTGAGAAGAGTTTCAAAGAAACCCTAAAGTGCTAATACAAACCCAATTTAACCCCCGTTTTAGTATGACTTTAAACTAAAAATACTAAACATGCTACTTTGATACCATAGTTAGCAGGAAATAAATAGTACTGATTATTTTGTTAATTGTTTGATATAATTTTAATAACTTAGTAGTCTAATAAAGTTAAAAAGCATTAAAAAATAGCCTACTTAATTACTAATTGATAAAATAGATCAAGAAAATCTAGTATTATAATCGTTAATAATAGCCTGATCTATCAATACTACCTAACTTAGAAGACTTTACTTTGATTAAGATTACGTAAAATATGATCCCAGTAATTCAATAATTACTAAGAATAACTAAATCCCTACTTAGAATATTTAATTAAGTTAAATTGATATCCCAAACTTTAATTAATACTTAATTAATTAAGATATATTATTAATTAATTAATTAATGTGTAACTAATTAAAATACTTTATTGTCCTGATAATTAATAAATAATTATTTAGAATTAGACTAATTAATATACTAATGAATGTATCAATGACAAACAACTAAACTAGACTAATCTATAATCCTAAAAAGCCAATCTATGCTTTGCTAAATTTATCCCGAATTAGCTTAATTGATAAGTGTAGTTTAATAAAAAAATTAGTTAATCCACACATTCCAAGCTAAAAACTCTTCATTAATCACTAATTAGCATAATTTAATATTTAACTTTTAGCTAAACCCTTAATATCGAGTTGGGTGGGGCATTTTCATCAACAAAAGTGGTTTATAGAAAGTCAACCAAACTCATTGCTCAGAAAGCTATTTTTTTACATTATAAAAGTTGGCTTTTCTCAGGTATGCTCCGTATTCTACAGTCTTAAACAGCACAAGTATACAGCAAAAAGCATTGCTAAGCAGAGCGTAAATTATAGCATCCAGATTGTTCATGGTTTTGTTGTTCAGAGCCAGTTCAACTCCGCGCTGTTTTCTTCTTATTCAAGGTTAACGAGCAATAAGGCAACAAAAACGTATTCAATATGTCAAGGGAATGTTACATTGCTGGTTTAGAAAATATGGAACATGAACTTAAAATAAGGACAATTTGTAAGTTTTAAATCATTAATCATGTACCAGGTTTAGCCTTAAAATAATTCCAAAAAGAAAATAATGGTAGCAACCAGTAAATCTAACATGATAGATGAGAAACCTATGGTGATTGTTCCTCTTGCGGAGTAAAAAAGAAGCGGAAATGATCAATTAGATATTAAACTAAACGGTTTGCCAAATATTGTAAGCCCTCTCGTCTGAACATTGGCATATTTAATCAATAGAAACAAGTTTTAATACTAATATACCTGCTCAAGGAAAGCCTGTTGTTCAATACTTGTGGCACATTCACTTAATGCACCATATGCTGCAAAGGCGTTAGAACGCATCTTTGCATTCAAGGAAATCTGTCAGCCAAATAAAGATTAAAACCTTTTCATAGAATTTTTTTTAAGCAAATAGAAAAAAAAAGATATAATAAATGAAATTGACAAAATATTTTAAGAAAAATACATTAGTATGTGCTGAATTCTGCGTCACCTTTTCATCTCCCTAATCCTTTAGCTATATGGCTATGTTTCAACCACACAAACAATAAAGAATTCCACTACAATGCCTTGCCAACATTTATTTTCGTGTCGAGCCCGAATCAGCCTGGATTAAGCCAATTCGAGCCGATAGGGCTCGATCGCGCTCAAGCAACTCAATCAATCGTTGTTGAGCATCAATTTACCTAAATCAGGCCCTAATTAAATCAAATTAAACTCAATTTCATCAAATTAAAATCAAATCGATCAGATTGCCCAAAATCGGTCCAGAACGAACCTAATTGAGTCTCATCGAGCCTCGCCGAACCAAATTCGACGCAATTCGGCACCGATTTTAGCCCAATCTCATAAAATTGGCTCAAATTGACCCGAATTGATTTGGACCCAATTTCAGCCCATTTGGTCCAATCCTGGTTTAGTTGACTGCCCAAATTAGGAATTTAATTGTTAAAACGCTGCTGCCCTGTCCAAATCCCGGATATCTTAGGATTGTTTGGAAGCCTCAAGTTTTCATTCGACGACGTCTGAGAACGGAAGAGAGCCGAGGGGGGTCATACGGTTCGTATTGGGCTTCTATTTCGTCCATCAATACCCAACGGAGAGAGCGGGAGTGTGGCTCTTGCGCGTGGCTGAGGAAGGCGGAGCGGAAGCCTCCCATGCGCTTCCTTTTGTTCCTCCGAACATCTCCAGGAATTCGACCTCTTCAGTCGTCGAGACCCGTCTAGGCCGCCGAACATCTTCGGCCTGCTTAGCATCTCCGAGCCCTCCACCTCTTCCATCGACTCCATCCAGGTCGCGAACCGACTGACCCTTTGCCTATATGCGGTCCAGAAACAAGACCGAGCAGGGTCTTTGGTGGTGTGGAGACCTTAGGCCGAGCCGAATGCAGAAGATCGGAGAATAGGAGCTCGTCGTGTGGCTAAGTTGTTGTCTTTCTTCTCTTTCCACATCCAAGAAAGATTCAGAAGCTTCTCCCACCTCTTCCTTCAACCTCCGGCAAGCTCGGGACAGCGGAGGAGACTTCCGAGAGCATCCAAACAGCAAGGACAGCAATTGGAGAATCTTGGATAGAAGACTTCTTCCTCTTTCTCAAAGGCATTAGAACGCTTAGCGTATCACATTGCATAGCGTGCACCACTTAACAAATGATAAGTTATGCCAAAATTAACTTAAAGATATATATGAGGCTTGCATTGCTATAACATTCATATTAATCCCCTAAATTTGCTAAATGTTCAAGAAGGGGTTACAATTAATTTGTAAAACTTATAAGTGATTAGTGAGGTCTTTCATAAACTTTCATGTTTATGTTTCAAATCCCATGGCAAGTAAAATTGATTGTACTCATGCTTGATATTTATCCAAATTTAGAGGATTAAAGTGCTGAATGATTCCCATTTAAATGGCCACACACTTAATCAAACTAAGTTGTGTGGTTTGGGTTGCATCACTCAAACTTTGGTAGAATGCATGTTATAATCATTTGCTAAGATTATTGCATACCCAAGATTTGTAAATTCACAAATATGTTTACTAAATTTGTAAATGCTTGTAAAGCAAAGGTTGAGTGTTCTATGACTTTAAAGAACTTATAGATTACACCCCATCACACATTAGAATTTACTAAACATGCTTGATGCAGTTTGCAAGTTGAATGATTAAGGGTAATGATAAATAGCTCGAGCGTATGATCAAGCTCTTAAAATGATGAATCATCTTATGCATACATTTCTAGGTTTTCTAGATCATATCAAAATTGATCTTAAAACCCGTTAGAAGTTGTAGGAATGAACATCTCCTAATTTAAAATAATCTAAAACATTCAAAGAAGATTAGTAGCTCTCTATCAAAATGCATCTCTCTCCCACATATGATATTTGGAGCCTCCCCAAGTCCCCAAGGCTCTAAATGTTCTATACACGAATCATTGGATCTTAAAACCAAACTCTAAGTTATCCATCTCTTTTGTTGAAACACAAAATCAACAAACATGCATATTTCTTTTATGCATGATGCTTGGAGTCTCTTCAACGCTCCAAGTGTTACTTGGCATAAATCTTAGCATAACTTAAGAGCTATCACCAATCTTTCTTGCTTGATGTCTTGGATCTCCTTAAAATCCTACATGCATCATACCATAAACCCTTGAACTTGAATCAAATATTAAGTTCTTTCATTTCATTTGTTGAACACAAAATCAACAAATGATGTCATTGCTTGTTGCTCTCAGCCCACATAGAGGTTCCCAAATGACCTCTAAAGAGCCCAAAGAGCACTAGCAAATATTACAAATCCTAGTTTCATTTGACTTGTTTGTCGAAGCACAAAATTAGCAAACAATCATCCTACCCAATGTTTAAAATTGCATAATCGGGTATTGAGGTGTTTTTCATTCGTGAGGCAAGGCGTAAGCCTCAAGGTGTTTTGAGGCGTAAGCCTCAAAATCAAAAGATTGCGTAAACATAAAATAATAATTTTTTTATATACTAATGAGTAAATAATATAAAACATAAAAAGGCATATGAAGTGAAAACAAAATATTCCAATAATAAGACAACATGAAATATAGTTCAACTCAAATTCTAACTTTCCCAAATCACAGTATTCTTTTCATTAAAATATAATTTCAAAAATAAATAGCAATGACATATCACATAAGAACTCATAAGTTTATTTGATAAAAACTTGAAGCGAGCACCTCTAAAACCTGAGGCGAGGCGCAACTTAGCAAACTTGAGGCGTACGCATCAATCCCTGCTATCATTGAGTAGGCTTTGAAGCTTAAAAGAAGGAAATTGCGCTGAGGCGCACCTCTTATTGCACAATTTTAAACGTTGATCCTCCCCTTGTGCATGGTGTTTTGGATTTTCCTAAAATCATAAATACGTGTTACAAGAGCTCGAACTTGGAACCAAATTCCAAGTTCTCCCATCTCATTTGTTGGAACATGAAACCAACAAATAACCTCTAGACATAGGATAGAAATCCTAGTCTTTCTTCCTCATTCACTTAACCTAAATTAAGTGAGTGTATATCTCTTTCTTTGAACACTAAATGCTCAAAGAAATTCCTTCAATTTGCAAACTATAAGTTGCACATTGTTTTCCCCTCTTTACCTAACACAAATTTGGTACATAGTCATGCTTCATTGAAGGCAAAATTCAATGATCCATCCTCCAACTTGCAACTCATAAGTTGCACATCGTTTATCTCTTTCTACAACTCAAGAATTGTAGGAATTCATCTCATTCGACTAACCCAAGTTAGATGGATGAACATCCCTTTCGTTGAACACCAAGTGCTCAAAGAAACTCCTCAAATTTGCAACCTACAAGTTGCACATTTCTCCTCTCCTTCCACAACTCAAAAGTTGTAGGAGATTCCCACATTCACTTAACTCATGTTGAGTGAATCAAAACTACACCCAAAACATTTATTTGTTGAATCAAAATCAACAAATAATTTTACCAAACATTGGAATCTAAATCCTATTCTTCTCTCATTCTCCTCACCCAAAGTAGAAAGTGTACATCTTCTCTTTGAACACCAAATGTTCAAAGAACATCCATGAATTTGCGACTTCTAGGTTGCATCTTCCTCTCCAAGTTCACCCTCATTTTCTTAGCTCAAATTAAGCAAATGTTCACCTTTCTTTGAACACCAAAATTTTTAGGTAGGCTTTCTAAATCATGTTTAATTATTTAGGAAGTTTTTCTAAATTATGTTTATTTTGATTAGGAAGGTCCTATTTATTTAGAAAGGTTTCTTAAATCATGTTTATGTTGATTAGGATAGTTCTGATTGTGTTATGGTGTTCTAGGGCTATTTAAGGGGGAGCTTGTCTATAGTTTAGGGAGGATATTGCTGAGTTTATTTTCCTAATGTTTGTTGTAAGTTCCCAGTGGCGTTTAGGATTTGTGTAAAAGATGATATACCTCTCGAATAGTAGATCAATTGTATCTTGCTTTATTACTGGAGAAGAAATAAGAAAATCAATTATATCTTTGTGTTCCTACACTATTCTCTTTTATTTGCTGTTTTTACTTTTAAGGCGTATCAAATTAGTATCATAGCATTTTTTTGGGACCTATGGCAGTAAAGAAGGTGGAGGTGTTGGAAAGTAAGATGGAGCAAATCAAATCCAACGTGGAGAAGCGGTTTTCATCATGGAAGGAAGGTTCTCAACTATGGAGGAAGGCTCTCATCAATTGAGAATTGCTTTGAGAACCATTTTGAGAAATTGGAGGATGTGATGAAGAAGATGATCGAGAAGAAGTCGAAAGCTTCACTGGCGATTCCTAGGGCAAAGGAAAAGGAATTTTTGAAAGAGATGATGAAAAAACTCATGGAGATGCGATCCAAAACCCCATCGATGATTCTGAACAATTTGAATCTCATACTTCAGACAAGGATGCTAGTGCTGACAGTGATTTAACATTTTTAGATGTTGAAATCAATATATCAATAAGCAAGAGCTGGAAGAAAAAGATCAGGAGAATATTAAATTACACTGAGCTTGGGGTAAAAACAAAGGAAAAAATAGCAATAGAAAAGGGCCGGCAAGAATTTCTAAGTTTATGCAAGCACAAGCTGCTAAGAAATAATATGGCAAAACTCTAGCAGAAATTAACAGAGCACAGCAGCAATCGAAACTCTCATAATGCTTGATGATCCAGGAGGACTTTTAGATGGAGAATAACTTTGTTCCCCCTTAAAAATAAGGTGCATTTTTTGGGAGGGATTATTGATACGCTTGGAAAGGTGGGTGGGGGGTTTTGAATTTTAAAGCATCTCATCCTATTATTTTTCTTGCATAATTTCCTTGAATTGTTCAAAGCTCATTTGGATCTAAGATTTCTAACCATCAGATGCAAGAGATTCAATCAAATGATCAAATTTAGCCTTTTACCACTTTGGTGGCCACTCTCTACCTTGATAATGTCGAAAATCAGAACTATGAATCAATTTTAGATTCTACTTTTGAATTAGAAGCTGTTGTGCTTGCTCGTGATATCGCCACAGAGATGATAATTTATCATCTACAAGCATTACCAATGATATTGATCCAACTATTCTTGAAACATCTTACCTGCCTCTAATTTATAAACACAATAATCGTAATGACTCTTAGTAGCCTTATGATTCAGATGAGAGCATCAAGAGTACTGATACTTCAATAGATAAAAAATTTAAATCCTATTTATTAGATGGGGCGTTAAATTGAAAAGAAAATTATATACGTTTGCACAATTACATGACATTTTTGGGAGCTGTTTAATCTTATATTTGCCTGTTGGAGGGTTTTTCAGCATTTAGAGGGGATTAAAAGTCTACTGATCATCATTAATATTCAATTTTTCCATATGATTAGATAAGCCACAGATTTAAGAGAATATGGATAATCACCTGGAGATTTCGTAACCGAATGGACAGATTTATCAAAATAGGGCCCACAACATCTGTAGGTGCTGACTCAAGAACCTGCATGAAAATTATAAATACAAAATCAAACAATAGAAAAGCGTCCATGAAGTACTTTCTCATAGATTTAGACAAGTTCTACGAGCTCACTGCCAATAAGCATTGTACAGCAGTCAGCTGAACTGATTCATCATGATCTTCAAGTAAGGCCATGATGACCCCTAGCACTTGCGGAATGTAATGCGGCATTTGAGATTTTGGTATCTATACAAATGTAAAAAAGAAAATTCATCGCTATAAGTTTTCAAAATCTGAAAATCACAGGAAAGTTAAATTTTAACCTTAGCTGACTTCTTATTACAAGTTACAACTACCAATATATGCTATTCATTGTGATAACCCCTAGCACTCATGGAAGGTAATAAGGCCTTTGACATTTTGATATCTACAACAATGTACAAAAAATAACTCATCGCCTCAAGTTTTTAAGATCTCAGAATCAGAAGGAAATAAAGTTTTAACCTTAACTGACTTCTGATCACAACTGCCAATATATGCTAAGCGGTAGAAGAGGACACTAACCATACTATAGGTGTGTTCATAATCATGAGAAATAGACGGAAGGTCAATGCATCCCTAATCTTGTAGTGGGTTCCAAAATTTATCCAAGGACAACATATGCTATAATTTGGGTGTTGTTGACAATACAATTGGAGATTTCTAATATACTTTTACATGTGAAAAATACAATTACAACAACAATCATAAATAGAAAACAAACCACTGGCAAAAATTTCTGATCTGACAAAAATAACTGACAACCAACAGCAATCAGGAAAAACATCCAGAAAAAATACTAAATATAAGTTAAACAACAACAGAAGACATGAGATGTAGGTAACAAGTATTCAAGGCTTTTATGAAAAATGAAATTGTCAAACACCTAAACCTATAAGGAACTAAAAGCTGAAGAACTGCAACCTGGACAAGCCCTCGCAAACACAGGCTTCTTACAATTGGTGATTCATCAGACACATGCAAACACATCCCCTCAACCATCTGTTCCAATAAAGCAGGAACTCCATCACTGCACATACAAATACAGAAAGTTAAAAAAAGCAACCTTATGTAGATTTATTGCTTCTAGAGTGAGAATGAGCACCACCTCAATTAAACATTGATAGAATATTATTCACGGGAACAGAAGACTTGAAGCAATTAAATCACCTTTTTGTTTCCCAAATTCAATAATAAAGAGTATATGTTTTAGAAGCTTATCTTTTTACATTTTGTAAGTGATAAAACATCAATATCTTAGAGGGGGGCTTCTCTTGGTTTCGCCAAGCTCAAGACGGAATGAGGAACCTTAAATCAATCAATATAATCAAAAATAAAATTTTGCAAAACTAGTAACATGTGGGCAAACCCTCAAACTTCATATTTTTTCAATAATCGTCTGAAGCAGTGACAATCCATACGTCCCAAGTCAAAGGGGAAAAAATCTCTTAATTCAATAGGAACACGGGTCATGGACAGTCTAGAAGTCTAGCGGTAGTAGCAACCATATGTATTGGTTTCCTAAAAATTGATTATAATGAATAATGTGTAATTGATATAATTGACATAAAGAAGAGGGAAAACAACCCATAAAAGTGTAATATGAGGCTTTTAAAAAGTATTAGAGTATGGAGACCACTTCAACATGTCTATCAACAAACCTCTCACATGATATAAGCGACAAGATAAGAGTTTTGAATAATCTTGATGTGATACAATGAAGATGAAACAAGAATTGCTTGTACGAAATTAATAAATTGTGAACTTGGCGTAGTTAAACATAAACGAATGCGTTGTCAAGATAGATCTCTAGAAAAGTCCATGGAAGAACTACATAACGATAATTGATTACAAATAAGAGCAATAGGAGACTTGCAAAATCACATCAACAAATAAATAAGTAGAGCAAATGGCACGCTAACAAAATCCACAGTTTAAGATCTAGATCATTCACCTCGAGATTTGATGCAAACAAACTAGAGAGAAGAGACAAATTGGAGAACACTAGGACAAGACTTAAACCAAACTCAATTCAAATGTAGCTTGCAAACATCCAAACAAACTTCGAAGAAAAAAAAGCCAAATCGAACGGAACAAAATGAAAAAAAAACATAAAATGCTATCCTCAGTAAAACCGTCTGGCGGTTTCCTCACATGCAACGATAGTAGGAATATATAATAAAATTGTGCTTAGGCTTGCAAACCGAGGGTCCACCATTGCAAAAGAGTCCAACGTCCTACCAAACTCCTCCGGCAAGTGTCTCCAAATTTCAGCCAACATACACCTCCAAAGCTCAAGAAGAATGATACAGGTGGAGTGGAACTTGCGTAGAGAAGAAGAGATTAGAAGCCAAGACGAAATAGAGAGGAAGGAGGATGGAACAAGCTCTCAAGCTTTTCCAAGAGACGAAACCCTCGGGTTTTTGTAGAGACTTTGCTCACAATATTCAACAACCCTTTCCATGCCAAAACATCTTATTTTATAGGCAAAAGAAGGTAGACAAATAGCCATAGCACCTCCAACCAAATCCAATAAGAATTGGGGAAATGAAAGGCCAAAAGTCACCAAGAAGAAGGCCAAAAGACAGCAAAAACTGCAGCAGAAATTCTGCACAGAAAAACAGAAAAAACTCACGGAATTCCCCCCCAAATAGCCACGAGAAACCAGCCAGGAAGGGACCCGAAAAGCTAGCACAGGAGGCAAAGCATCAGGTCACGGAAAACCAGCCAGCAAGGGGCCCGAAAAGCCAGCACAGGAGACAAAGGGGCATATCACGGGAAACCAACCAGCAAGGGGAAACCGAGAAGACAAAGAAAGAAGAAAAGGCACAAGTCCACTCCAATGAGCTCCTCAATAATGAGCTTGAAACAAAAGCATACATTTTTGATTTAATGAGCTAGGAAGTGCATTTAATCTCCAATCATTGAGCTAAACTTCAGCTCAAAGCTAACACCAAGTAGAATTCCAGCATTTTGAGCTCAACACCAAGCAACCAAGGCCCACCCGAGAGCAACAACCTCACCAAACCGAAATTAGCAAGCAGCCTAAGGACGAAATGAACCCAAGAGCAAGCAAACCCAAGGCTTTCCATGCCTAGCACATGCCTACCATGATTATTGGAAGCCCAACCATCATAGAATAGCTTAAAAAACAGAAAACACAACTAATATTGTTCAAAATACATTAAAACAAAAATAAACTAAAAATATAGAATGCATCAGGATCCCTCACTTACACTCTTGATATCGCTCGGCTTAGTGAAGTAAGATTGCAAACAAGTTTAGGGATGCCATTAGTAGACACGTGATGCCAAGGGGGCTAGTCGTCGAGGAAGGAGCCGGCGGTGGAGGAGGCAAGGATCGTCCGACCAGGAACCACGGTGTACTTGGTCGTTGAAGTTCGATAGTTTTGGAGAGGCAGTGAACGATGCGGTTGACGTAGCGTTCTACCGTGCCGTCGTACTCCCAATCCGGCTCGTAGAATGGAGAGAGTAGGATGTCGATCTCGCCTTATGCGTTGTAAGCAAAGCCGTGGTCGACTGAGATCGGCCATACATGATCATGGAAGGATCGTGGCGTAGTGGTGGTGTTATGGTGGAGGAGCCGTCGCCTAGGAGAGGCGGCCAAGAGGAGAGGAGGGTTGGGTGAGATCTTGGATGGGAGGAGGTGGAGAGGGGAGGGGCGGCTAGGTCTAGGTTAGGGTTTGAAGAAATTAAGAGAAATCTAAAATTAATTTCAGATTAAGTGAATTCAAAGGGAAAAAAATTGAATTTTGAATTCAAACTCAAATTGAAAGAAATAAAATGGGAGGGAGGAATTGTGGGAGATAATTAGGGAGTCTTAATAGAGAGCAATTAATGAAAATTGGAGAGGAGGAGGGAGGAATAGGTGGCCTGCCATGTAGAGAGAATGGGAGAGGGATTTGGTTTAAGTGAGTGGGCCCCAAGGATTAAATAAGGAGTGAGATCAAAATCTGAAATTTAAATCAGATTTAATTCAAATAGAGAGGTTTCCTATCATAGATTGAGACAATAGGAAACTATTTGAATTCAATTATTTAATTGAATTATCAATAGAAAACTTTCCAAATTGACTAGACTTATTTTAGGAAAGTGAATAAATGATTATTTGAAATTTGAATTTCAAATTTGATGGCTTGGGAGGTGGGCCGGCGGGTTGAGCAAGGGGAGATGGTGGCCGGTGGGTGGAGGAAGGGGCCGGCGGCTGCTTATGGGGGGGCCGGGGGCTGCTTAGGGGCGGCCGGGGGGGGGGATGGGGGGGGGGGGGTTCGGCTTAGGAAGAGGAAAGTGATGGGGATGAGGAGGTCGGTGGGTTGAGCAAGGGGAGCAAGAAGATTGGGGAGGAAGTTTAGGTTGGGGAAGAAAAGAGATCAGGGCGCGAACCTTGGAATCCTCCACCGGTTGACGGGTCTTGCTATCACCCTCCTCGGGTTTCTCCTCTCATGTACTCACTTAGAGATCAAAACAAGAACATAAAATTTCATTCAATAATTCATCCCCTTTTACAATGCAAGAGACCTCCTATAAATAGGCCAAAATGAAAGAAAGCCAAAAAGACACAAATGCCATCGGGGCTAAAAATAGCGACTCAATACCCCCAGGGGTAAACTAGGAAAAATAGAAAATGCAAAAACAAATAAAATACAAGATATATCAAAAGTAAAGACTCTGGATCGTAGCCGTGTCGATCTCCGACTCCGACGATGGTACACATGTCAAAATCTGATGTCCTCATCAAATCTACTTTCGAATATAGTTCGATAAACATGTGAAGACAATCAAAAAGCCCAATAAAGAAATTACCTATCACACACAAATTGGAAATGAAAGTACAAAAAAAATAGAGTACAAATGATCTCCAAGCTATGGTAATCAACCAAAATTAAATTAGATCAAGTAATACTTTCAATAAATATAGTGATATGTTAAATAACATTAATTTTCATCTATTTGAATGCAAAGAAAAATAATAAAGTGATTAAGAATACCTAAGAAAAAAGAATACTCGTAAGCGAACAGTAAGAGACCAAGAGGTGGACGTAATGTGAAGCAAGAGAGTGAATATAAATGACATCTAGAAGCATTCTTGAGAAGAAACTTATGAGCGAGAAATTGTTAGTGCAAACAATAAGAACTACTGAGAAGCAGAAAAAAAAAACTATTTATGGGCTATAGAAGTGATAAGAACCATCAAGAAAAAAAATAGTTCTACCAGGAGAGAACAATAAATCAATGTGCAATGACCTAATGCCTATGAAAAAAAGAGAAACAAATAATTGTGCCTAGTTATTGTGACTGTGCTAAACTGAATCATGAAATTTGAATTAACATTTCTCTATCATCCGTCGTCGAGTGCACAATGTTACAATATGACGTGGTGAAGCACTGCGATGCACACATTTTGCTAAGCTTCACAGACAGGCGATGCGCTGAACTGTGTGCTTGGACAATAATGATCTTGAGTGAGTGTGGGCGAGTGGGGGACATCTTCAAGGGAACAACTTAGAACTTTTCTAATAAAAAAAATCTAACTTCAAATATAGCCTTTCAATAATTAAGGTTTTTTTGACTAAACATATATTTTTTCTTATTTTACAATCATCGGTTAGAGCTATGGTTTGAGCTTGCTTAAATCTAGGCTTACTGTGAAGGACATCATCCAAAATATTCAATGTAGGTCCACCTTGATCAAAATGCAGGGCAATCAATTAATCTTTAAAACCAGTTAAAAATACACAAAAAAAAAAGTGATCAAATGTGGCTCAATTAAGCTAAACCATGCTGAAACTAGAGCAACCAAAGACTAGACCTAGTCCCAATGGTTAGGGTTAACCCTGATGAAGTCTTAAAGCGGTCTTAACCCCATTGGATTTGAATAAATCCAATGTCAAACTAAGATGTTAAGCAGATGTTTTAAAAGTCACTTGGGACAAGGGAGTTGGTGATTGTCACAATATTGTTAGAAACAGAAGTGGTCCGAAAACAAAGTATTAGAATTCTATGGAAAATTCAAATAAAATAATGCAAAATTTCCATTAGTGTGCTGCATATCAAACTCCAAACATCAGGTGAAAAAAGCCGCAGCATTAAAAAGATAAATAAAATGGTCCTCATACTTCTATCTACGAGGACAGGAAGAATTAACAAGCCATAATATAGGACTAAATTGCAGAATTATCAAGTAGTTTTAATCTTTTATGGTATTTAAATGTCACACTCAACCTGGTTTAGGCAATGAAAGCAGCACATGGCTTAATGTCTTATCTTGTTACCATGAGAACATCAATTGCAAACATGGAGTTCACTTTGGCATTCATGTTATACTTTCAATTCTCCCCAATTTTACAAATATTATCAGCTATATAAGCTTACTATTATTTTACCATTGATGTAAACTTCAGTCCTAACTTTCCAAATAATGCCATCATCCATGATAAAATTTTGACGTTTATGTCCATCAATATGATTTTCCAATCCCCTACTAAAATCAACATTCAGATGAATTGAATCATCATTGTTATTGAAGTCCCACATCAAGTTCATGTACATTAAGTTAATTGACTCCCAAATTATCAACCCTTCTTTTTATCAAATTAACGTCATCACAAGCTTAATTTTGAATATTTTGCAACATATTCAATTACCATAAAGTAATCAAAATTTCATCTCTTTGATGATCTTTTAAGTTACCCTGAAAATTAGCTTTACTTCTAAGATACTCTGATACCAATCAATATGATTTTATCCAAATAAATTGATTTATCATTCAAAATAAAATCCACTTTAGGTTCATGTGCATGAAGTTGATTGGCTCCCAAAATATAAAACATTGTTTAAATCAAATCATAGATTTGATTATGCAAATTTAGTAACTTATTCAATTGTGGTGAAATAATTAGAATTTCATCTCTTTCAAAAAACGTAATTGTTGACTCAATTTTTGTGTCAAGCTGACTCAAATTGAGCCGAATCAAGTCCAATTGGGTCCAATCGACTCTATTGAGTCTAATCGAACCCAAACCAAACTCAAATCAAGCCCAATTCAAACCATTTGGCTCAGCCCTGACCTAACTTTTAATTTTGCATCGGAAAACCAAGTCAACGACTAGGATTACCTTAAATCAAGTGAGTTTTGTTGTCCCTAAAAATCCTAGGATTTTGGGGATTAACAGCAGCTCGAGGCAGTCATCCTCATGTGAAAGCCCAGAGGAGTCTTTTTAATTTCTACAAGTTCATAATTTCGTTTTTGATGCGGACATCGGCACGAAGATTTGGCGCATCTATCACAGGAGGCGTTGTAAATCGACGGCTCTAATTTACATTGTCATTTATGATTTGTTTTATGAAGTTTAGCTCTTATTTTATGTTATTTCATGTTCTACCCCTAGGTTAGTTTATTTGAGTGTGGTGGCTCAAGGGGCATTTTTGTAATTTTTGATTTTCTCATGATGTGGCCTATATATAGGGCCTTAAGCTATTGTAAAAGACTAAAAGGGATGAAGAATTGATTTAAAAAAAAATTGTGTCCACACTTTTGTTCTTTGAGAGAGAGCGTTAGTGAGATTCCTATGAGAGGAATCGAAGTCTTCACCAGCCACAGGATGAGTCCGGGCTCGTGAATTGAAGTCCCTTGGAGAAGGGAAAACAATCACCCGTCAGTCTTTGGAAGAGTCCAAGGCTCGCAATTTTTAATTTCTCTCTATCGTTTGTTTCGATCTTGTTTTTGTTTTATCACTTCTTTAATTATTTTTCCCATCGTCTTCCTCCTCCCCATCTTCGTTTGGCCACCGGATTCACCTCCACCCGAAATCACCACATACCCGAACCCATGCAGCCGGCTCCACCCCATTAGCCGCCGGCCGAACCTTCCTCTCCACCCCCTTTTGGATTTCCTAATTTTGGTTGGGTTAATTTAGGGATTAATTTGAATTTGAAATTATTCAAATTCAAATTTCAAATTCTTTCCTAATTTGGTTCATCTATCAGCAAAATCCTAATTAATTGTTTTCCTAAAATCTAAGTCCTTTTGGAAATAATGTCAATGCCCGTAACTCTTGGCTGAATTTCTCATTCCTATCTTAGCTCAGATTTTTCTATTCTTTTCCACCGTACCCCGCCTCTACTCCGAATTGTTCTTATCAATTTTCTCTATCCAAGAAATAATTCCCAATTCTTCTCTACAGCCCGCCACTCCTCTTCACTGAATCTCTCCTAAAATTTTGTCCAGATTTTTGTGTTCTCGTTGGAAGGATTTGGGGTTGGCAACCTGCTGTGGACCGAACCATCAAGGCTGAAATCTTCCAAGACGATCACGTGGGAATTTTCTCCACTAGAAGCTCTCCAAATTCATTACAATATTGAGCCCCTTCCTCCCAAAGCTCCAGCCAATTTCTGAAAGAAATCTGAATATGTTTCAGATTTTATAGAAGGAATTATTTCAAGTTTTCGGGAGGGCGCTTGGAATTCGTTCTTGCCACTACTTCCCTCCCCGTTCTACATCAGTTTGGTATCAGAGCATGGACTCGGATTGACTTGGAAGGACTCTAGACTGGGTGGCAGATCAACTGGGCGCCATTAGTTAACATCTCAAGGAGAATCAAGCGAACTTAGCCGACTTCCACCTTCAAACAATCGAACGGCTTGATAACCTAGTGCGAAGTAGGACTGACTATCTGCTTTACACACCTGTAAGATCCCCTTCCTCAAAGGATAGAAAAAGGGCACTAAGAGACAGAGATATAAGGGATAGAGTGGACAAATGGATGGAGGCCAATGAAGCTTTCAATTCCCCAATCACAGTGCAAATCAAAGAGAAACATAAGACGATCAAGGAAGAACATGAAGAAGAAGATGAATTGGTCGACAAGGAAAAATGCGTGACTGCAAATCATGAAGAGAGAGACTTGGTTGGTTCAATTACAACTCCTACAGAAGCAAAGGTTTCTCCTGACCCAGTGAACACTCCTATAACAGAGAAGGTTGAGGAAGCTCTGGAAGTGATATCCATAGAACTTCATATTGCTCCTATCGCCAGTAAAGCCATCGATGAGAGTGAACAAGTTCCTGCAGGCGAAAAGAAGTGCAACAGTTTGGAAGGTGATCCCTTGACTATGGTTAAGGAAAGTGGCGAACTAAAGTGCCCATTGGGTTTATTAACATTAGGAATTAATTTGAAATTCAAATTGTTCAAAATTTGAAATTCAAATTTCTTTCCTAATTTAGCTCACCTATTTTTGGAAAGTGCTCAATTGAAATCATAAACCCATGACAAATTTTGGATTTCAAATTTCAAATTTGAATATTTTCTTAATTGGGTTTGATCCACATTTGGAAGGTTTTAACTCTCCAATTCAAAATTCAAATTTGAATTAGGAGTTAAATGCCCCCTCAATTTCCTCCCTTTAATTAAGGAATTAATCGCAGCTTTAAATCTGAAATTTAATTTCAGATTTAAAGATTAATTCACTTAAGTAATTGGGACCCACTTATTTGAAATCAAACCCCTCTCCCTTCCTCTCTCCTAGGCCGGCCCCTCTTCCTCATTCCTTTGCTTAATTGAGAGTCAATTAATGCACCTAATTAACTCCTTCATTAACTCAAAGCTCTTTGGAAAGAATTACAAAATCTGAGATTTTGTGTTTGACCGAAAATTCCAACCAGCAAATCCCATTTAATTGTTTTCCTAAACTCTAAGTCCTTTTGGAAATAATGTCAATGCCCGTAACTCCTCTTGGCTGAATTTCTCATTCCTATCTTGGCTCAGATTTTTCTATTCTTTTCCACCGTACCCCGCCTCTACTCCTAATTGTTCTCCTCAATTTTCTCTATCCAAGAAATAATTCCCAATTCTTCTCTACAGCCCGCCACTCGTCACTGAATCTCTCCTAAAATTCTGTCCAGATTTTTGTGTTCTCATTGGAAGGATTTGGGGTTTGCAACCTGCTGTGGACCGAACCATCAAGGCTGAAATCTTCCAAGGCCATCACTTTTCTCCACTAGAAGCTCTCCAAATTCATTACAATATTGAGCCCTCTTCCTCCCAAAGCTGCAGCCAATTTCTGAAAGACATCTGAATATGTTTCAGATTTTCTAGAAGGAATTATTTAAGTTTTCGGGAGGGCGTTTGGAATTCGTTCTTGCCACTACTTCCCTCCCCGTTCTACATCAGTTTTGGTCTCAGAAAAAGGTTGTGGTTTGCTCTTTCTTCCAAAGCCTAGTGATGGTAACTGAAAGCAAAGGGTTTCTTCCTCTTTAGAAACTAAATTCGGCGAGGTGAAGACGACGGCGACATCCCTAACAACCCGGACAACAGCTCATTCACCTTTCAGTCACCTTTTTCTCTTCAAAACAAAGATGCTATGGCCGGGATCCATGGACATTAGCTTCGATGAGGTATACCTCTCAAACTTGGAAGACTCTAGGTTTATAAGCGATTGGATTTGTATATGACACTCCCAAACACTTTCCTTACAGAAACTTCATTTTGTGCTCTCCAAACTCTTTAAACATTGCTGTACTCTTTGCCAACACATGAAAACCCGGTGATTTCCAATGGGTTACTCTCATTTGAGAGCCTGAAAGGGATGACAATGAGCATTGGGTTGCCGAATTGTGTCATGTCTAAAGACCCCCAAATGCATGAATACTTACATTTATATTGCATTCTATCAATCTTCTACAATTAAACCCTAGAATAGACATTGTCATTCAATCTCTAATCGAAAAACATGTAGGTTTTAGTCACCATTGCTCATATGCACCTCTCACCCACCCGAAGGTCATGGCAAAATAGACCTATAGGTATAGGAGCTAGCATATAATAGGATGGTTAGTCTTTCCCCTAAGTTTTGTTGAATGTTAAAAGATGAATTTGATCAGTTTAAGAAACCTCTAAACTGTTGCGGGATTTCTCATGGATCCTCAAAGGTCTATATTCTAAATGCCGCAATGAGTAAAGTCAATTAAATTCATCTTTGGGCATGTGCAAAGCTTTGAGCCCAAAAATAATATAAGTTGAATGCTCTAATTTTCTTTTCAACCTTCAATGTTGTTTTTACACAAATATATATATATATATATATATATATATTTGGCAATCTGTTTGAATTTAAGAACACGGTCCATCATTTGTACTCAAAATTTAATGACTGAGTAAAACTGATCCCTACATACCAGTGGCGAATATATTCTGATAATGAAGCAGCAGCAGCTTCTCTCTGTACTTTTTGGTGACTCTTCAAAGATTTATTTAAAATTGTGCATATAGGTTGAACCTGTATGATAAAAATAAATAGGAATACTAATTGAAAGCATAAAACCCAGAAAAATTAACACAAATATAAATCAACATTTTAAAGATCAGTAAATAAAAAAATGACAACGACCCAGCCATTTCAATATGAAAAAGAATGTAAAACACTCGATTTAGAAAATTGTAAAAAAACATTGAATAAATATTTGTAAAGCAGTACATCCTATAAGAAGATAGGCTACCATAGCTCAACAAAATTTTATTTATATTTCTCTTTGTTGGGGAAAAGTAGAGTTTATATGATTAGCTCTAAATCAAAAGACCACCCATAGTTTTGTTAACTTCCACAAATATTATGTAAAGACCTAAAATTTTATTTAACTTAAAAATTTAATATTTAAAAAAACTGCTTACAATATTATTCATAGTGTAGAATTTAATCGGGTGGTCAAAACAAAATTAATTAAAAATAAACCAGTTTAAAAAAAAATAAGTAAATCATTTTCTTATTTATATATGAATAAATTTTCAGAGATAAAATTTTAATTATCTAGCCAATTATAGATAGGTCTGAAAAAGAAATAAATTGCGAGTCAATTAAATAAAACCAACCCAAACAGCTGGTCACACCTTTTTGGAGGCAAAGAGGTAGTTTGGGAATAAGAGAGATGAGAGTGCAAGAGCAAGAGCGTGAGAGGAAAAAAGCGGAAGAGAGCAAGACCGAACAAGCAAGGGATCAAAGAGCAAGAGGGCAAGGGTGCCAGGCCAAGGAGACGACACGCGGCTTGTGTGCATGCTACCCAAGCATGAGCATGCAAATATTAGCCATAGTGAGGATTTTTATTCTTTGCGATTAGGGCTTGAAGTTGCATTATTTGAGCCCATTTGGGAATGTGGAAAATTCATCCAAGGCTTCACCCTTCTTTCTGCAAATTGAAAGGTAGACCCTAATAACAATTCTATATTTAAAATGAAATTGAGTGCCCTACCCTAGTTTTTATGCCATTTAGTATACCTCAACTATTATAATGACCACCTCAACCTCTCTATCTCTATCACTATCTTTCTCTAACTTTTTATCCACATTTATTCCTCGCCCTCTTTACCTCTATCTACCTCTTTTTCTTTCCCTAACTTTCTCTACATAACTTCATTTCCTTTTCACTCTCTAGCTCTCTCTCTCTCTCCATATAAAAAAAATCAAAAGCAAAGAAAAGTAAAAACACATATAAAATAAATATTAAAAAAAAAAAAAAAACTCGTGTTTCATTCCTCACCACAAACTCATCACCTCGCCATCAACCAAATGCACAAAATACAATGCAAAAGTCTCAGAACTAAGTACTTGTGCCCATTGTTCCAAAACAGCGGGGAACTTTAGGCTTAAGTATACATGAGTGTTGTTCGAACAACAACAACAACAATAACAACATCAAGCCTTAGTCCCACTACGTGGGGTCGGCTACATGAATCCTTTTTCGCCATTGTGTCTTGTTAAAAGTCAAATTCTAATTTAAATCTAATAAAGAAAGATCATTTATAATATTTTCTAACCAAGTCTTTTTAGGTCTACCTCGACCTTTCTTAACATAAGTCAAATCTAATACCTCAGCTTTCCTAACAGGGTCATCGGAAGGCCTCCGTTTAATGTGGCCAAACCATCTAAGGTGACTCTCTCTAATCTTATCTTCCACTGGAGCTACTCCAACCTTTTCACGTATATTCTCATTTCGTATCCTATATCTAAGGGTAAAGCCGCTCATCCACCTAAGAATCCTTCATCTCTGCAACACTTAACTTAGTATTATGCTTCTCTTTTAATGACCAACATTCAACACCATAAAGCATTGCAGGTCTCACCACCATCTTATAGAATTTTCCCTTAAATTTGAGGGAGACTTTTCTATCGCACAATAAGTCCGAAGCATTCCTCTACTTCAACCATCCAACTTGAATTCTGCTGATAATATCCCCATCTATTTCACCATCACTCTAAAAAATAAATCCAAGATATCTAAAACGGTACTCTTATTTATGACTTGATCACTCAACTCACAATCCCCTCACTAAGTCTATTACTATTAAAATTACACTCCATATATTCAATTTTAGATCTACTCAAGCGAAAACATTTAGACTCTAAGGTTGACCTCCATAATTCAAGTTTACCTTCAACTCCCTCTCTAGTCTTATCGACAAGAAGAATATCATTAACAAAAAACATACAGCAAGGTACATCCTCTTGCAAATGTCTAGTGAGAACATCCATGACTAAAGCAAAAATATATGGACTTAAGGCTGATCCTTGATGTAATCCAACCGAAATAGGAAAATACAACAGGAAAATCTTGAAATTCTCTCATGCAGGTGATAAAAGTCCATGCACGCTTTTCAAAGCGCAATAGGTATAATGACCACTGGCCGTGATGTCTCAAGCCATCGATCATGCATACTTTTTTAAACCAGGGCACTTTAAAAAATTTTCTTAAACATCACTTAAAATTAAAATTTAAAATGACTTTCTGAATATAAGTGAAACCAAAAGAAAATATAAAACATGAATTGAAAAAAATATCAAGATGATAAATGCAATGCTTGACGTTTTGAACAAATGAAATTGAATAGAAGGTCACTTACATAAGAATTTATAACTTGCGAAAGAATACAAGCAAAATCTCCTCACTGCATACAAAATATTTACTACTATTCAAACAATTAGAATGCACAGAGCACTGGATGAAATTAAGTGAAAATGAACTGAACAATTCTTTCATATGAGAAAAATGATTTCATTCGGGGCACACTTGAGTAAAATATAAATCACATATGATAGAGTTTTATTTGTATTTTCTTAGAACATTTTATTTTAAGTATACTTTTCTTAATTTATTTTAATTTTATTTCCTAAAATATCTCTTTTTCCTCAGTTTTTTTTTTTAATTTTCTTTAGTTAGGTAAAAATTAGTTTAGATGTAAAAGCTCAAAAAATTGGGAAACTCATAGAGGGGCTCGTAAAAAGTCTAGAAAAAAAATATGCGATGCAATGAATTTAGCTTTTAATGATTTATATAATATATTAGATGCTAAGAAGGGCGAAATATATATGTATAAGTTAGCTAAGTAAAGATATAGGAGAAGAAATGATTTAGTACAAGTGAATTGCATTAAGGATGAATATCAAAAAGTACTTTTATTAGAAGATGATATTTATTATAGATGGATGAGATATTTCAAAAAGCTAGTTTAATACCCTAAATGAAAATAGACATTTTTATTTTTATCGTTGTATTAGTAAAATTGAAGTTAGAGAGACTATAAAGAAAATGAAGTGTGGAAAAGCTGTTGCACCTGATGATATTCCAATAAAGGAATGAAAATGCTTAGAAGATGAAGGAATCTCTTGGCTTACTATACTTTTTAATATTATTTTGAAGACTAAAAAATGTCAGATGAGTGGAGTGTGTTGGTTCCCTTTTTTAAGAATTAAAGTGATACACAAGAGTGCAAATTTTAGAGAAATTCAATTAATGTCATACAATAAAACTACGACGGAGAGTTATTAAGCATAAGTTACGACGTGATATTAATATTTCTCAAAATCAATTTGGATTCATGCAAGACATATTTACTATGAAAGCTATACATTTTTTTAGAGGTTTAATGGAGAAATATAGAGATATTTAAGAGGATTTACATATGACCATTTTCAAAATTCAAACTCATTATAGCACATCTACATAATGCAATCTTAAGTGTTAATCATAGACCCAATCCTCTACAAATAAATTGGTAGAGTTGACAAGGTCGAAAGCAACACAATGAAAACATTCTAACCCTGGTGATGGTTGTATCAACTATGAATCTCAAGTGAAGGGGAATACTACCAATTAAATATTCCTGAATCTCCATGCAAACCACGTTGAATCCAAATCTTGATAAAATTTAAGAAAAATAAAAATATATATAAAATAAAAAAAATTCAAGAAAATTTATTGCCTCAAACTTAAAGCAAACAAGCATCGACCTTCACACCATTTGTTAAAGATGACAAATTCAAGATAAACACAACTCACAAAGAATCAATATCATATCAAACGCATCACTATCATCTCTCAAAAGATCTTATGCTAGTACAAATGTGCCTTGTATCCTCAATCATGTAGTTTTGCCACCAAATGAAACCACTAAATAAATATTACTATACTTCAAGCACTTGGTACCTACGACTATCCTTAATAAAAAGTTCTTTCTCATTAGCACGAGCGATAATTAACAATAAGGGTTTGAGCCTATGGAAAACCTGGAAAAAAATTATAAACTCTCATAAAATGAGGCCAAAATATCTAGGTAGTGCCCTATTTGCAATATAATCTATCCTTTAAAAAAATTATTCTCTCAGCATAGTTGTGTATGAATTTTCGAAGCCCACAACTATCATTAAGCATGTTCAAAATTAAGATTTGCATCATTTGGGTAACTTAGCCTTTATAATATCTGAAAAAATATAGCACTTTCGATGTTCCATGTTTATTTTCTGCTCTTCTTCAACTTGAATATTGTTTATTCCTACATAATTTATATTTTTATTTAGCATTTTGGCATTCTTATAAATTTCATGTCTTTAGGATTTGCATTAACTAATCCCATCCTTATCACCATGTCTATCAACATACAGCTGTCGAGGCATAAAGAAGCACATGCATGGAAATTGCGTGCCTCAAGGTAGAACATTTTTTATTATTATTCTAGAATGTCCATCTACTGTAATGCAGATAAAATTTCATTTATTTTCATGCGATATTCTTGCGCAGTTACCTCTCTAGGTCTCTTTAGAGAGATACAACAAGCAAGATCACGAATTATGTCAATCCATTTCTCTCTGTCATTATTTTCTCCATGTCTGCTTAATATCTGCATGCTGAAAAGCATTAGTTTGACCATAAATTCTAACAAAGCAATAGACTCAAATCTGCCAACATTCTCTGGTTTTCATCGATTGGGAAGTATGCATAATAAAGCAGAATCCAACTTGAATTTACTACCTTGCCCATTTCAAGGTCACCAACACAATCACAAAACGAGTGAAAAGCTGTTAATAAAACACTGCAAAATAAAACAGAAAGAGAAAAATGGATAAAAGTTTGTTAATCAGTAATAGGAAAGAAGCAACAAAATTAATTTGAAATACCGCAAATATTCCGGCTGACCCAAACCAGCTAGGTCATGGCAACTTCCCAGTTGCAGTGTAAGCGCACAAAGAACAGACGAATAACTTTGTTCCACCGCTTTCTTCCCAGTCTTGCCACCCCCTCTATGATGATTCATATTAAGATCCTATAAGAAAAATTTTCTAAATTGTCCATGTTAATCAAAATGATACAAACCTGAAGAAAGCAGTGAGCGCTAGAAGGGCTGCGTGCAGCGAGTCCCCATCAGCCCGAGATTCAGGTGAATGGTTACTGCTTTCACCCTTTTCTACATCAACTTTAGGGGCAGGAGAACGACCAAGTACAGATGTGATGTACTCCAGAAACAGGCTTGAAAGTACCGCATGCTGGGAAAATGTCTATCTCAAAAAAGAAATAAAAAGGCAAAGAAGAAAGGTCAATACCAAATAAGACAATCCCAAGAAAAAGAACATAAGTTGATAGAATCCCTAGAGCACGATACAGGCTTGACAAGATAGAAACAACCATCATGAGTATCACGGATCTTCTAAACATCTTTCATATTCAGTACGGATACTGACGAACTTTATAGAATTACATTGATTTAAGGTGAATTGAGCGCATTAGTGGCCTGACATTTAATAAAAGTTTCATCTTAATGAATACAAAAAATATATATAGAGAGAGATCATTGCCACTGTTTTCATCAGATAATCACCAACTGATTTTAATAACTATTTATATAAAATTCTGCTTAATTATTATAATATTAGTGGATATGTGCTTAATTGCACATCTTTATGATTTTGATCACACATAAGTGATCACAAATTTAATTGATTCAAAATTTCCATTATATTCATTATATTTACTTTTAAGGATTTTGTGTTAATTATATTATTAATTTCTTAATTAATAAAAGTAAGGTTAATATTAATACCTTGAATATTTCTTAATCAAGAACTTTTCAGGTAAGTAAATTTACTTCATGTTTCCCATAGTCCATTAAATTTGCCTAAATGTATGGACTATAGTTAATTAGATATCAATTATACTATTGATGTGGACATCAACACGAAGATTTGGCGCATCTATCACAGAAGGCGTTGTAAATCGACGGCTATAATTTAAATTGTCATTTAAGAGTTATTTTATGAATTTTAGCTTTTATTTTATATTATTTCATGTTTTACCCATAGGTTAGTTTATTTGAGTGTTGTGGCCCAAGGAGCATTTAATTTTTGATTTTCTCATGTTGTGGCCTATATATATAGGGTCTTAAACTACTGTAATAGTAATGAAGAATTGATTTAAAAAAAAATTGTGTCCACACTTGTGTTCTTTTTGAGAGAACACGAGAGTGAGATTCCTATGGGAAGGAATCGGAGTTTTCACCAGCCGCAAGATGGGTCTGGGCTTGTGATTTGAAGTCCCTTGGAGAAGAGCAACGGATCACTCGTCAGTTTTCGAAAGAGTCCGAGGCTCGCGGTTTTTATCTCCTATTTTATTTTCTATCTTTCGTTTCTATCTTTATTTTTCTTTGATTCCTTCTTGTTGCATCATCCTCTACCTCCGTCCACCATCGTCGTCCCCATTTCCACCACAAACAGCCGGCCATGGCTCCCTAGCCGCCGGCCTCATCCTTTCCCCTCTCTCCTTGGATTTCCTAATTGGGAGTGCATGATACTAGGAATTAATTTGAAATTCAAATTGTTTAAAATTTGAAATTCAAATTTCTTTCCTAATTTATCATGCTATTTTTGGGAAGTTACTAAATCCATTCAATTGAAATTTAAATTCAAAATCTGATTTATTGTCTCACTTTCATAACTCCTAAATTCAAATCGAAGAGCTTTAAATCACCAAATTCCCTCCTCTCTCCCCTTGCCTTGCTCTATTAATTAATTCTCTAATCTATGGAGATTAATTACAGGATTTAAGATCCATTAAATTCCCTGTGGTCTGCTGCCCTCCTCTCTCCTACTTACACTTGGCAAGCTCTCTAGTCCAGAACGTTGAATCCTTGTTTGGAAACATTTTCAATTGCTGTAAATCCCACCTTGGCCGAATTTTTGTTTTCACATCTAGGCTTTAGTTTATTTCCTAATTCTAGAGATGAAAATTAGGAAATAAGAGCTCTCTTCTTCCAAAAGCTGCGGCCAGAAGTCTCAAGCCATTAATTCCTTCCAAAATGCGGTACAGTTATTTCCCTTTGGACAGATTTCCAAAATCTACTGCTGTTGGAAATTAATAATTATTTCCTTTTCTCCCCCACATTGCTCCTAGCCGAGATTCCCTCTTGCCTTTGTCTGTTTGATTACACATCTCACACTATTGCC
>NW_021319762.1:98254-101455 GCF_001605985.2 Dendrobium catenatum | reverse complement strand
TTGTATAAACTTGTACATAGCGTGTATAATACTTATATATAGTATGTATAATACTTATATATAGCATGTATAAACTTGTACATAGTATATAAAAATTATGTATATAGCGTTTATAAGCTTATATATAATATATATAAGCCTTTTACATAGCAAGTATAAACTTGCAAGTAGTGTGTAAAAATTATGTATATAACGTATATAAACTTGTATAAGGTGTGTATAATCCTTATACATAGCGTGTATAAACCTATACAAAATGTGCATAAACTTATTCATAATTTGTATAATCATTATACATAGCATGTATAAACTTGTACATAGTCTGTATAAAGCTTGTACATAGCGTGTGTATAATATTTGAATAAATTTGAATATATTATGTATAATGCTTGTAAATAGTATGTATAATATTTGTACATATAATGTATAAACTAGTATATAGTGTGTATAATGCTTGTATAAACTTGTATATAGTGTGTATAATGCTTGTACATTGCATCTATAATATTTATATATACTTGTACATAGTGTGTAAAATGCTTGTACATAGCATGTACAAATTTATACCTAGTTTTTATAATGCTTATATATAGTGTTTATAAATATATACATAGTGTATATCATGCTTGTAAATAGCATGAATAAACTTGTATATAGTGTGTATAAACTTATACATTACGTGAATAAAACTTGAATATAATGTGTATAAACTTGAATATAGTATGTATAATACTTGTTTGTAGAATGTATAAACTCATATATAGTATGTATAATACTTGTATAAACTTCTACATAGTATGTAAAATACTTGTATATAGCTTGTATAAACTTATATATAGTGTGTAAAATGCATGTACATAGTGTGTATAATCTTATATAATTAATGTATAATCTTGTACATAGCATGTATAAATATGTGCATAGTATGTATTATACTTAAACATACCACGTACAAAGTGTGTATAATATTTATATATAGCATATATAAATTTATACATAGTGTATATAATTCTTATTTATAGTATGCAAAATACTTGTATATATTGTGTATAAACTTATACATAGTGTGTATAATACTTATATATTTCATGTAAAACTTATACATAGTGTGTATAAAACTTGTTCATAGTGTTTCTACTGCTTATACATAGTGAGTACAAACTTATACATAATATGTATAATGCTTGTACATAACATGTATAAACTTGTACATAGTGTGTATATTATTTATAGATAGCGTGTATAAACTTCTACATATTATGTATAATGCTTATATAAACTTATACATAGCATATATAATACTTTTAAAAAATATATATAATGCTTGTAAATAACATGTACAATGCTTATGTATAGCTTATATAAACTTATACAAAATTTAGATAAACTTATTCATAGAGTATAATACTTATGAATAGTGTGTATAATACTTTTATATAACATGTATAAATATGTACATAGTGTGTATACTACTTGTATATAGTATTGAACGTGGTGTAAAATACTTGAATAAATGAGTTATATATATATTATATATAAGTTTATAAAAGCATCCTACACTACATTAAATGCTATATACAAATATTCATACAATGTATATATTTATACACGTTATGTACAAGAATTATACACACTATTCATAAGTATTATACACTTTGAATAAGTTTATATATACTATGTATAAATTTATACAAGCTATATATAACTATTGTACATGCAACATACAAATATTATATACGCTATATAAAAGTATTATACACACTATGTATAAGTTTATATAAGCTTTATGCATACTATGTATAAGTTTATCTACGCTATCGATAAATAATACACATATTATATACAAGTTTATACACGCTATGTACAAGCATTATATATATTATATATAAGGTTATACACTCTATATATAAGCATTCTAAATACTATGTACAAGTTTTATATAGCAAAATTATTTTCTCTGTAGAATCAATTATTATTGATTGCTCTATCATTTTAATGATAGTTTTTCCTTTGAAGCCAAAGGTTCCGATTTGATAAATCAAAATTTTTGTCTACTTTTGGTATCAGAGCCATGCTAGCTTAAGTTTCTAGTTGATAAGATTTCATTTTTTTTTTAAATGGCAGAGGCAGGGATTATCCCTTTGTAATTTTCTCAACTTAAAATAATGTAGTTACTGTACTTATCGACCAGGGGTGGTGAACCCCTCATCAAAAGGAGTCAATGACTCCTAGAGGCAGGGGCTGGCCTCGAGGAGCTTCCCGAGGTCATAATAATTCTTTTACACACTATGTATAAGTTTATGCATGTTATGTACAAGCATTTTACACACTATAAATAAGAATTATACACACTATATATAAGTTTACACACTCTATATATAATCATTATACACACTATGTACATGATATGTATAAGTATTATACATAGTATGTAAAAGTTTATACATATTTTGCACAAATATTTTACGCACTATGTACAAGTTTTAACATGCTATATACAAGTATTATACATCCTATATACAAGTTTAAACATGCTATGTACAAGCATTATATGCACTATTTATTTGTTTGTAAACACTATATATAAGCATTATAAAAACTATATACAAGTTTATACGTGCTTTGTACTAGTATTATACACATTATTTATTTATTTGTAAATACTATATATAAGTATTATAAAAACTATATACAAGTTTATACATGCTATGTACAAGCACTATACACACTATGCATAAATTTATACAAGTATTATAAATGCTATGTACAAGAATTATACACACTATGTATAAGTTTATTCAAGCTTTATCCATACTATGTACAAGTTTATACATTATATGTACAAGCATTATACATACTATTTACAAACATTAAACACAGTATATACAAGTTTATTCAATTATTATACACACGTTATGTACAAAGATTATACAGACTATGTATAACTTTATACATGCTATGTATAAGGATTATACAAACTTTAAACTAGTTTAGGGTTTAGGGTGTATAATGTTTATAATGCTATATACCCTAAACCCTAAACATTATATATAAGTTTATACATACATTATATATATAAGCATTGTACATTCAATGCTATATACATATATTATATATAGTATGTGCATATTTATATATGCTATGTACAAGTATTATTCACACTGTTAATAAGTATTATACACTCTGAATAAGTTTAGATAC
>NW_021319762.1:59378-91835 GCF_001605985.2 Dendrobium catenatum | reverse complement strand
GTATTTTTTGATGTTTTAAGCTTATAAATAGCACATATAAACTTCTTCATAATATGTATAATATTTGTATAAAACTTTGAACATAGTATGTATAACTATTACTTGTATATAGCAATGCATAATGCTTTGATACATAGCGTATATAACTTGCACATATTTGTATAAAATTTATGTATATAGCCTTATAAACTTAATTACATAGTATGTAAAAGCATTATATTAAAGCAGTATTAAACTGAACATAAGATATATAAAAAATTATGATATACATGGTATAAAACTTATACATGATGTGTATAATCCTATACTTAAGCGTGTATAAATTGTACATAATGTGCATAAAACTAAGTTCATAATTCATGTATAATCCTTATAATAGCGTGATAAAGTTATACATAGAATATGTATAATGCTTGTACATAGCGTGTGTATAATAATTGAATAAACTTATATATAGTGTGTATTAATACTTGTAAATAGTATGTATAATGCCTTGTACATATAATGGTGTAAACTTGTACATTATAGTAATGTTTATGCTTGTAGAAACTTATACATAGTGTGTATAATTCTTGTACATAGCATTTTATAATACTATATAAATTTGTACATAAGCGTGTATATTGCTTGTACATATCATGTATAAATTTGTATATAATTTTTATAAGCATATATATAGTGATTTACAAACAAATAAATAGTGTGTATAATGCTTGTTATATAGCATGTATAACTTGCTATATAGTTTTTTATAATGCTATATATAGTGTTTACATACAAAATAAAATAGTGTGTAATAATGTTATACATAGCATGTATAAACCTTATATATAGTATGTAAATAATACTTATACATAGCATGTAAAAAAACTTGACATAGATGCGTAAAATATTTGTACACAGCATGTATAAACTTTTATCATACTATGTATAGATATCTTATACATATTAATATTATAGTAGATAAATACTTATATATAGCGTGTGTAAACATTATATATAGTTTATATAATTCTTTATTTTATAGTGTTGTAAAATAATTGTAACGTATCATGTATAAACTTGTTATATGTGTGTAAAAAAATTTTTACGACCTCGGAAGCTCCTCGAGCCAGCCCCGGCTTCATAGGTTTCATTGTGGACTCCTTAAATGAGGGTTCGCCACCCCTGGTCGCGTAAGTACAGTAACTTACATTTATTTTAAGTTGAGAAAATTGCAAAGGGATAACCTTGCCTCTGCCATTTTAAAAAAAAAATGAAAACTTATCAACCAGAAACTTAAGTAGCATGGCTCTTGATACCAAAAGTAGACAAAAATTTGATTTATTAAATACGCAACCATTGCTTCAAAGGAAAAAAACTATCATTAAAATAGTAGAACAATCAATAACAATTGATTCTAAGTTAAGAAAATATATTTCGCTATATAAAAACTTATACATAGTGTTTATTAGTGCTTACTACATAGTGTGTACAAACTTATTATATAATATGTATAATGCTATGTTACATAGCATGTAAACCTTGTCATAGCGTGTGTAATTATTTATTGATAGCGTGTATAAAACTCTACATAGTATGCATAAAGCTTATATAAACTTTACATAGGTGTATAATAACTTTATATAGCGTATATAATATTATGTATATTGCATGTACAAATACTTATATATAGCTTGCCATAATTTATACATAGGTAATAAAACTTATTCAAAGTGATAAATACTTATGAATAGTATGTATAATGCTTCTACATAACGTGTATTATACATATACATAGTGTGTATAATATTTATAATATAGTATTGAACGTAGGGTAGAATATGTATAAACTTATAATATATTATATATAATTCATTATCAAGTATTTTACACTTACGTTCAATGACTAATATAAAGTTGTAATAACATACTTTGTGCAATTTATACATGCTATGTAAAGTATTTTATATCACTATCTTAATATTAACTCTATGAATAAGTTTATCTAACTATGTATAAGTTTTATAAAAGCTTATATATAAGCATTGTTACATGCTATATACTTATATAATGTATTATATATACTAGAATAAGTTATTATAAGCATATAGATACATAATATATAGAAGTTTAAACACCGCTATCTATAAATAATAACACACTATGACAAGTTTAATACATGTTAATGTACAAGACATTATACATATTATGTATAAGTTTGTACACACTAATGTTATAAGCATTTTAAATACTATGAATTAAGTTTATACACACTATGTTAATTATTTATTATGAAATATATAAGTATTATAACACACCATGTACAAGTATACACGATATGTACAAGCATTTCTTACATTACTTATAAATAAGAATTATATACACTATGTATAAGTTTATACATGCTATATATAAATATTATACATACTTTGTAGGTGGTATGTTTAAGTATAATACACACTATGCACATATTTATACATGCTATGTACAAGATTATACATTAATTATATAAGATTATACAGACTATGTACAAGCATTTTACACACTATGTATAAGTTTATACAAGCTATATACAAGTATTTTACATACTATGTAGAAGTTTATACAAGCATTATACATATTATATATGAGTTTATACATTCTATAAACAAGTATTATACATACTATATTCAAGTTTATACACACTATATTCAAGTTTTATTCACGTAATGTATAAGTTTATACCCACTATATACAAGTTTATACATGCAATGTACAAGCATGATATACACTATGTATATATTTATAAACACTATATATACGCATTATAAAAACTAGGTATAAATTTGTACATGCTATGTACAAGTATTTTACACACTATGTACAAGTTTATATAAGTATTATAGATGCAATGTACAAGCATTATACACACTATATACAAGTTTATACAAATATTATACACACTATATACTAGTTTATACATTATATGTATAAATATTATACATATTATTTACAAGCATTATACATAATATATTCAAATTTATTCAAATAATATACACACGCTATGTATACGGACTATGTACAAATTTATACATGCTATGTATAATGATTATACAAAATATGAAAAAGTTTATGCACATTTTGTACAGGTTTATACACGCTATGTATAAGGATTATACACGCCTTGTTCAAGTTTATATACGTTATATATATAATTTTTACACACTACTTGCAAGTTTATACTTGATATGTAAAAGGCTTATATATATTATATATAGCAAGTTTATACATGCTATATATAAGTATAATACATACTATGTATAAGTATTATACACGCTATGTACAAGTTTATACAAACATTATACATATTATATACAAGTTTATACATGCTATGTATAATCATTATATACATTATGTATAAGTTTTTACATGTTATGTATAAGAATTATTCACACTATATAAAAGCTTTATATGAGTATTGCACACACTATATAAAAGAATTATACAAATTATATATAAGTTTATATAAGTATTCTACACTACGTTTGATGCTATGTACAAGTATTATAAACACTATGTACATATTTATACATGCTATGTACAAGCATCATACATACTATTAATAAGTATTATACACTATGAATAGGTTTATGTACACTATGTATAAGTTTATTCAAGCTATATATAAGCATTGTACATGCTATATACAAGTATTATACATGCTATATAAAAATATTAAAAACAATACATATAAATTTATACAACCATTATGCATACTAAGTAGAAGTTTATACACACTATCTATAAATAATATACATACTATGTACAAGTTTATAAACGCTATGTACAAGCATTATACATATTATGTATAAGTTTATAAACTCTATGTATAAGCATTATAAACAGTATGTACAAGTTTTATACATACTATATACAAGTTTTACATGAAATATACAAGTATTATAAAAATTATGTACAAATTTGTACATGAAATATACAAGCATTTTAAAAACTATAAATAAGAATTATACACACTTTGTATAAGTTTATACATGTTATGTATAAGCATTATAAATACTATGTACATGGTATGTATAAGTATTATACACACTATGTACAAGCGTTATATATGAATTATATAAGTTTTTAAACGCTATGTACAAGCATCTTACATACTATGTACCTATTTATACATGCTATGTATATGTATTATACACAATATATATATTTATACACGTAATGTATAAGTTTATACACATTATATACAAGTTTATACATGTTATGTACAAGCGTTATACACGCTATATATATGTTTGTAAATACTATATATATGTATTATAAAAACTATGTACAAGTGTGTACATGCTATGTATAAGCATTATACACACTATGTATAGGTTTATACAAGCATTATACACTATATATATAAGTTTATACATTCTATGTACAAGCATTATACACATTATTTACAAGCATTATATACACTAAGTATAAGTTTATTCAAACATTATACACACGCTATGTACAAGCATTATAAATACTATGTACAAGTTTATACATGTTATGTATGAGAATTATACAAATTATGAAAAAGTTTATATATATTATGTATAAGTTTATACATACTATGTATAATGATTATACATATCATGTATAAGTTCATACACGCTATATATATATAATTTTTACATACTATGTGTAAGTTTATACAAGCTATGTATAAGGCTTATACATACTAAATATAAATTTATAAACACTATATACATAATTTTTACATACTATGTGTAAGTTTATATACCCTATATACAAGTATTATACATGCTATTTACAAATATTATACACACTATGTATAAGTTTATACAAACATTATACATGTTATCTACAAGTTTATACATGCCATGTCTAAGCATTATACACAATATGTGAAAGTTTATATACGTTATGTATAAGCATTATACACACTATATATACGCTATATACAAGTATTGCATGCACTGTATACATGAATTATACACATTATATATAAATTTATACAATCATTTTACACCACGTTCAATGCTATTCATAAATATTATACACACTGTACATATTTATACATGCTATGTAAATAATTATATACCGTATTCATAAGTATTATATACTCCAAATAAATTTATATTCACTAAGTTCAAGTTTATACAAGCTATAAATAAGCTTTACACATACTATATACAAGTATTATACACATTATATAAAAGTAGTATACACACTACATATAAGTTTTTACATGCTATATACAAGTATTATACATATTATGTGTATTTTTGTACACACAATGTATATGCATTATAAACACTATGTATAAATTTTTTACAAATTTTGTATTAGTTTTACATGTAATATATAAGTATTATATACGCTATGTACAAGTTTATACACAATATGTGCAAGCATTTTACATGTTATAAATAAGAATTATACGTATTATGTATAAGTTTATACTTGATATACAAGCATTATACACACTATGTACATGGTATGTATAAGTATTATACACACTAAGTATAAGTTTACAAATGCTACGTACAAGTATTATACATGAATTATACAAGTTTATACATGTTATGTAAATGTATAAGTTTGTACATGTTATGTACAAGTATTATATACACTATATACAAGTTTATACAAGTATTATAGATGCTATATACAAGCATTATACATACTATGTACATGTTTATACAAGCATTATATATACTATGTACAAGTTTATATATTATATGTAAAAGCATTATACACACTATTTACAAGTATTATACTCACTATGTATAAGTTTATTCAAATATTATACACACACTATGTACAAGCATTATAAAGAATATGTATAAGTTTATACACACTATGTATGAGGATTATACAAACTATGAATAAGTTTATGCATATTATGTATAAGTTTTTATATGCTATATATAAGAATTATACATATCATGTATAAGCTTGTACACGCTATATACATAATTTCTACACACTATGTGCAAGTTTAAACATGCTATATAAAAGACTTATACATACTACATATAAGTTTATAAATGCTATATACATAAGTTATACGCACTATGTGCAAGTTTATACAAGCTATGTACATGCATTATACTTGCTATGTACAAGTATTATACATACTATGTACAAGTTTATACAAATATTATACATATTATGTATAAATTTAAACATGTTATGTATAAGCATTATACACATTATGTATATATTTATACATGTTATGTATATGCTTTATACACACTATGTGCACACTATATATGAGCATTGCACACACTGTATACATGAATGATACTAATTATATATAAGTTTATACAAGCATTCTACACTACATTCAATGTAATATATAAGTATTATACACACTATGTATATATTTATAGATGCCATATACAAGCATTATACATACTATTCATATGTATTATAGACTCTAAATAAGCTTATATATACTATATACAAGTTTATACAAACTATATATAAGCATTATATATGCAATATAAAAGTATGTACATCATACTATTCATATACATACTATATATAAGACTTATATACATAATGTGTATTATATACAATATCATTTATATGCAACATACAATGCTTATATATAGGTTTTACAAATATATATATAGTGTGTATATTGCTTGTACATAGCATGTAAAAACTTATATATAGTGTGTTTAAACTTGTATACTACGTGTATAAACTTATATATAGTGTGTATAATACTTGTACATAGTATGTACAAACTTGTACATAGTGTGTAAAGTGCTTGTATAAAACATGTATAAACTTATATAATTCATGTATAATACTTATATATACCATGTATACAGTATTTGTAAATCTTAAATATAACGTGTAAAAATGTGTATAATGCTTGTACATAATTTATATAAATTTATACATAATGTGTTTAATGCTTATACATAGCATGTACAATATTTGTATAAATTTGTACATAGTGTGTAAAAAACTTGTTCATAGCATATATAATGCTTGTATATAACGTGTATAAACTTGCACATACTGTGTAAAAATTATGTATATAACATTTATAAACTTATACATAACATATATAATGCTTGTACCCTAAACCCTAATATGAATAAGCCTTATACATAACATGTATAAACTTGCATATAATGTGTAAAAATTATATATATAGCGTGTATAAACTTATACATGGTGTGTATAATCCTTATACATAACATGTATAAACTTTTAAATAATGTACATAAGTTTATTTATAGTTTATATAATCTTTATACATAGCATGTATAAACTTGTACATAGCATTTAGGGTATAATATTTGTACATAGCATGTGTATAATGTTTCAATAAACTTGTATATAGTGCGTATAATACTTGTAAATAGCGTATACAATACTTGTACATATAATGTATAAATTTATTTATAGTATGTATAATGATTGTATAAACTTATACATAGTATGTATAATGCTTGTACATAGCATTTATAATACTTGAATAAACTTATATATAGTGTGTATAATAGTTGTACGTAGTATGTACAAACTTGTACATAATTTTTATAATGCTTATATATAGTATTTACAAACATATACATAGTGTGTATAATGTTTATACATAGCATGTATAAACTTGTATATAGTATGTATATATAAATTTGTACATAGTATGTATAATGTTTGTATATAACATATACAAACTGGTATATAGTGTGTAAAATATTTTTACATAGCGTGTATAAACTTGTATAATTCATGTATAATACTTATATATAGTGTGTATAATATTTATACATACCATATATATAATGTGTATAATGCTTATATATAGCGTGTATAAACTAATACATAATGTGTATAATTCTTATTTGTAGTGTTTAAAATGCTTGTACATATCATGTATAAAGTTGTACATAGTGTGTACAATACTTGTATATTACATGTAAAACTTGTATATAATGTGTATAAAACTAATACATAGTATTTATTATTCTTATAAATATTATATACAAACTTATACATAATATATATAATGCTTGTACGTACCATGTATAAACTAATATATACTATGTATATTATTTATAGATAGTGTGTATAAATATCTACATAGTATACATAATACCTTTATAAAATTATACGTAATGTATATAATATTTTTATATAGTGTGTATAATGCGTGTATATAGCGTGTATAAATATGTACAAAGTGTATATAATACTTGTATATGGTATTGAACGTAGTGTAGAATGCTTGTATAAACTTATATATAATGTTTTTAATTCTTGTATACAGTGTGTGTAATACTCGTATGTAGCGTGTACATAGTGTGTATAATGCTTGTACATAACATATATGAACATATACAAAATGTGTATAATGCTTATACATAGTATGTATAAACTTGTACATAACATAAATAATATTTGTATAAACTTATACATATTGTGTATAATACTTATACATAGCAAATATAATGCTTGTACAAAGCATGTATAAACTTGCATATAATGTGCAAAAATTATGTATATTATATTTATAAACTTATACGTAGTATGTATAAGCCTTATACATAGCATGTATAAACTTGCACATAGTGTATAAAAATTATATACATAACATATATAAACTTATACATGATGTGTACAATCATTATAAATAGCACGTATAAGCTTGTATATAATGTGGATAAACTTAGTCATAGTTTGTATAATCCATATACATAGCGTGTATAAACTTATATATAGTCTGTATAATGCTTGTACATAGCGTGTGTATATTATTTGATTAAACTTGTACATTAGGGTTTAGGGTGTATATATTGTGTATAATGCTTATACATAGCGTGTATAATGCTTGCACATAGAATGTATAAACTTTTACATAGTGTGTATATTACTTGTCTAAACTTGTACATAGTATGTATAATATTTATACATAGCATCAATATTACTTGTATAAACTTTTATATAGTGTGTATAATGCTTGTACATAGCATGTACAAACTTATACATAGTTTTTATAATGCTTATATATAATATTTACAAAAATATATATAGTGTGTATAATGCTTATATATAGCATGTATAAACTTGTATATAGTATGTATAAACTTGTATATAGTGTGTATAATACTTGTACATAGTATGTAAAATGCTTATATATAGTATGTGTAAACTTGTATAGTTCATGTATAAGTCTTGTACATAGCATGTAGAAACTTGTATATAGTGTGTATAATATTTATACATACCATGTACATAGTGTGCATAATGTTTATATATAGCGTGTATAAACTTATACATAGTGTGTATAATTTTTACTTATAGTGTGTAAAATATGTGTACATATCATGTATAAACTTGTAAAAGGTGTGTATATTATTTATAAATAGCATGTATAAACTTTTATATAACATGCAAAGTTATACATAGTATGTATAATAATTTAATCTAGTGTGTATAATTTCTTGTATATAGCATGTACGATGCTTATATAGCTTGTATAAACTTGTACATAGCGTATCTAAACTTATTTAGAGTGTATAATACTTATAAATAGTATGTATAATGGTTGTATATAGCGTATATAAATATGTACATAATATGTATAATACTTGTATATAGCATTGAATGTAGTGTATAATTCATGTATGCAGTAAGTGCAATGCTCGTATATAGCGTGTACATAGTGTATATGATGCTTGTACATAGCGTGTATAAACATGTACAAAATATGCAAAGACTTGTTCATAGTTTGTATAATCCTTATACATAGCGTGAATAAACTGCATTGTCTGTATAATGATTGTACATAATGTGTGTATAATATTTAAATAAAGTTGAACATAGTATGTATAATGCTTGTAAATAGTGAGTATAATGCTTGTACATAGAATGTGAAAACTTGTACATAGTGTGTATAATGCTTGTAAAAACTTGTACATATTATATATAATGCTTGTACATAGCATCTATAATATTTGTATAAACTTATACATAGTGTGTATAATACTTGTACATAGTATGTACAAACATGTACATAGATTTTATAATGCTTATATATAATGTTTATAAACATATACATAATATGTATAATGCTTATATATAACATATATAAACTTGTATATAGTGTGTAAAATGCTTGTAAACTTTTACATTGCGTGTGTAAACATATAAATAGTGTGTATAATACTTATTTATAGCATGTACAAACTTGTATATAGCGTGTAAAATGCTTGTACGTAGTGTGTATAAATTTGTATAGTTCATGTATATGTCTTATACATAGCATATATAAACTTGTACATAGTATGTATAATACTTATACATATCATATACATAGTGTGTATATTGCTTATATATTTTTACGTATAATCTTATACGTAGTGTGTATAAATCTTATTTATAGTGTATAAAATGCTTGTACTTATCGTGTATAAAATTATACATAGTGTGTATAATACTTATATATTACATGTAAAACTTATAAATAATGTGTATAAAACTCATACATAGTATTTATAATGCTTATACACAGTATGCATAAATTTATGCATAATATATATAATACTTGTACATAGCGTGTATAAACTTATATAGTGTGTATATTATTTATAGATAACGTTTATTAACTTCTATATAACATACATAATGCTTGTATAAACTTATACGTAGTGTATATAATACTTTTATATACTGTATATAATGCTTGTATATAGCATATACAATGCTTATATATAACTTGTATAAACTTCTACATAGTGTATCTAAACTTATTCAGAGTGTATAATACTTATTAATAGTGTGAATAATACTTGTACATAGCATGTATAAATATACACATACTACATATAATATATGTATATAACATTGAATGTACAATGCTTATATATAGAATGTATGTATAAACTTATATATAATGTGTATAATTCATATATATAGGGTATGCAATGCTCGTATAAAGCATGTACATAGTGTGTATAATGCTTGCACATAACGTGTATAAACTTATACATACTGTATATAATGTTTATAAATATAATGTATAAACTTGTACATAACATGTATAATATTTGTATAAACTTTTATATAATGTGTATAATACTTGTATATGGCATATATAAATTTATACATAGTGTGTAAAAATTATATATATAGCATTTATAAACTTATATATAGTTTGTATAAGCCATATACATAGCATGTATAAACTTGTACAAAGTGTCTAAAAATTATGTTTATAACATGTATAAACTTATACACTGTGTGTATAATCCTTATACGTAGCATGTATAAACTTATAGATAATATACATAAACTTGTTTATAATTTATATAATCCTTATATATAGCGTGTATAAACTTATATGTAGTCTATATAATGCTTGTACATAGCATGTGTATAATATTTTAATAAACTTATATATAGTGTATATAAAGCTTGTAAATAGTGTGTATAATGCTTGTACATAGAATATATAAACTTGTACAAAGTGTGTATAATGCTTGTACATAGCATTTATAATACTTATATAAACTTGTACATAGTGTGTATAATGCTTGTACATGGTATGTAAAAACTTGTATATAGTTTTTATAATGCATATATATATAGTGTATAAAATGCTTATACATATCATGTATAAACTTGTACATAGTGTGTATAATTTATATATATTACATGTAAAACTTGTACATAATGTGTATATAACTTGTACATAATGTGTATATAGCTTTATAAATAGTTTGTATAAACTTTGACATAGTATGCATAATACTTGTATAAAATTATACAAAGTGTGTATAATACTTTTATATAGCATGTATAATGCTTGTATATAGCATGTACAATACTTATATATAGCTTATATAAACTGTGTGTATAATATTTGTATGTAGCATTGAACATAGTGTAGAATGCTTGTATAAACTTATATATAATGTATATAATTCATGTATACAAATATGTGTAAATCTCGTATATAACGTATAAAAGTTTGAATGATGCTTGTACATAACGTATATGAACTCATACATAATATATATAATGCTTATACATAGCATGTACAATATTTATATAAATTTGTATATAGTGTGTAAAATACTTGTACATACTATATATAATGCTTGTACATAACATGTATAAACTTGCACATAGTGTGTAAAAATTATGTATACAGCATTTATAAACTTATACATAATATGTATAAGCCTTATACATAACATATATGAACTTGAATATAGTGTGTAAAAATTATGTATATAGCGTGTATAAACTTATGCATGCTGTGTATAATCCTTATATATAGCGTGTATAAACTTGTTTATAATGTGCATAAACTTGTACGTAGTTTATATAATCCTTATACATAGCATGTATAAACTTGTAATTAGTCTGTATAATGCTTGTATAAACTTGTACATAGTGTGTATAATACATGTACATAGTTTCTATAATACTTGTATAAACTTGTGTATAGTGTGTACAATGCTTGTAGATAGTATGTACAAACTTGTACATAGTATTAATAAACTTGTATATAGTTTTTATAAAGTTTATATATAATGTTTAGAAACATATACATAGTGTGTATAATGCTTGTACATAGCATGTATAAATTTGTATATAGTGTGTATAAACTACTTTATTACGTGTATAAACTTATTCATAGTATGTATAATACTTGTATATAGCATGTATAAACTTGTATAATTCATGTATAATGCTTGTACATAGCATGTATAAACTTGTACAAAGTATGTATAATAATAATACATAGTATGTATAATTCTTATTTTTAGTGTGTAAAATGTTTGTACATATCGTGTATAAACTTATACATAGTGTACAATATATAAGTATTATACACACTATGTATAAGTTTATATAAGATTTATATAAATATTTCATACACTATAAATTAGAATTATACACACTATGTACAAGTTTATACACACTTTTTATAAGCATAATACAAATAATGTATATGGTATGTATAAGTATTATACACACTATGTCCAAGTTTATACATGCTATGTATAAGAATTATACAAGAATTATACAAGTTTATACATGCTATGTATAAAAATTTTACACACTATATATAAGTTTGTACATACTATGTACAAGTATTATACACACTATGTACAAGTTTATACACACTATATACAAGTTTATACATGCTATGTACAAGAATTATACACACAATGTATATATTTATAAACACTATATATAAGCATTATAAAACTATGTACAAGTTTGTACATGCTTTGTACAAGCATTATACACACTATTACAAGTTTATACAAGTATTAAAGATGTTATGTACAAGCATTATACATACTATATACAAGTGTATACAAGCATTATACACACAATGTAAAAGTTTATTCATTATATGTACATGCATTATACTCACTATTTACAAGCATTATATACACTACATATAAGTTTATCTAAACGTTATACACACGCTATGTAAAAGCATTGTACATACTATGTATAATTTTATACACGCTATGTATAAGGATTATATAAATTATGAACAAGTTTATGCACATTATGTACATGTTTATACACGCTATGTACAAGGATTATACATACCATATAAAAGTTTATACACTCTATATACATAATTTTTACAAACTATATGCAAGTTTATACATGCTATGTATAAGACTTATACATACTATGCATAAGTTTATAAACGCTAAATATATATATATTTTTCATATTATTTGCAAGTTTATACATGCTATGTTTAAGCTTTATACATGCTTTATATAAGTATTATACGCACTATGTTCATGATTATATAAATATTGTACATCTTATGTACAAGTTTATACATTCTATGCATAAGAATTATATAAATTATGAATATGTTTATATACGTTATGTACAAGCATCATACACACTTTCTATATGCTATATACGAGCATTGCACTCACTGCATACATTAATTTTCCACATTATATATAAGTTTATACAAGCATTCTACATTACGTTCAATACTAAATATAAGTATTATACACAATATATATATATTTATACACGCTATGTATAAGCGTTACACATATTATTCATAAGTATTATATACTCTGAAAAAGTTTAGATACACTAGGTACAGGTTTATACAAGCTATATATAAGGCTTGTACATGTTATATACAAGCATTATATACATTATATAAAAGTATTATACACACTTAGTATAATTTATACAAGCAATATGCATGCTATATATAAGTTTATACACGCTATTTATGAACAATATACACACTATGTATAAGTTTATATACGCTATAAACAAGCCTTATACATATTATGAATAAATTTGTATATACTATATCAAACATTATAAATACTATGTACAAGTTTTATACATAATATGTATAAGTTTTACATGTAATATACAAGTATTATACACACTACGTACAAGTTTATACATGATAAGTACAAATATGTTACACACTATAAATAAGAATTATACATACTATGTATAAGTTTATATATATAAGAAGTATACACACTATGTACATGGTATGTATAAGTACTATACACACTATGTACAAGTTTATACATGCTATTTACAAGACTTATGTATGAACTATACAAGTTTATGCACATTATGTACAAGCATTTTACACATTATGTACAAGTTTGCATAAGATATGTACAAGTATCATAGACACTATGTACAAGTTTATACATGCAATGTACAAGTTTATATAGACTATATACAAGTTTATACAAACTATATACAAGCATTATACACGCTATAATTATGTTTGTAAATATAATAAATAAGCATTATAAAAATTATGTACAAGTTTGTATATTTTACGTACAACCATTATACACATTATGTACAAATTTATACAAGTATTATAGATGCTATGTACAAGCATTATACACACTATGTATAAATTTATACAAGCATTATACATACTATGTACAAGTTTATATATTATATGTAAAATCATTACACTCACTATGTACAAGCATTATACACACTATGTACAAGGTTATTTAAACATTATACAAATGTTATGTACAAGCATTATTCAGACTATGTACAAGTTTATATACGCTATGTATAAGGATTATATAAACTATGAACAAGTTTATGCACATTATGTACATTTTTATACATGCTATGACATAATTTTATACACGCTACAAGTTTATATAAGGATTATGCACACCATGTATAAGTTTATACACGCTATATACATAATTTTTACACACTATGTGCAAGTTTATATATGGTATATATAAGGCTAATACATACTATGTATTAGTTTATAAATATTATATACATAATTTTTACACATGATGTGCAAGTTTATACACACTATGTACAAGTATTATACATGTTATGTATAAGTATTATACACACTATGTACAAGTTTATACATTATATGTACATGCATTTTACTTATTATGGATAAGTTTCTATATGTTATGTACAAGCATCATACACACTATGTACACGCTATATACGAGCATTGCACACACTGTATACATGAATTATACACATTATATATAAATTTATACAAGTATTCTAAACTATGTTCAATGCTATATATAAGTATTATACACATTATGTACAAATTTATATATGATATGTACAAGCATTATACACACTATTCATAAGTACAATACACTTTAAATAAGTTTAGATACACTATGTATAAGTTTTTACAAGCTATATATAAGTATTGTACATGTTATATACAAGCATTATATACACTATATAAAAGTATTATAAACACTACATATAAGTTTATACAAATATTATGCATGCTATATAGAAGTTTATACATGCTATCTATAAATAATATATACACTATATATAAGTTTATACATATTATGTATAAGCATTATACATATTAAGTTTAAGTTTGTACATACTATGCAAAAGCATTATAAGTACTATGTATATATTTTATATACGATATTTAAAAGTTTTACATACAATATACAAGTATTATATATAATATGTACAAGTTTATATACGATATATACAAGCATTTTACACACTATAAATAAGAATTATACACACTATGTATAAATTTATTCATGCTATATATAAGCATTATACACACTATGTATATGATATGTATAAGTATTATACACACTATATACAAGTTTATACATGCTATGTACAAGACTTATACATGAACTATACAAGTTAATAATCACTATGTACAAGTATTTTACACACTACGTAAAATTTTATACATGGTGTGTACAAGTATTATACACACTATGTATAAGTTTATAAATGCAATGTATAAGTTTACACACATAATATACAAATTTATAGATGCTATATACAAGCAATATACACACTATGTATATGTTTGTAAACATTATATAAGCAATATAAAAACTATATACAAGTTATTACACACTATGTACAAGTTTATACATATTTTATAGATATTATGTATAAGCATTATACACACTATGTACAAGTTTATACAAGCATTATACACACTGTGTATAAATTTATACATTATATATACAAGTATTATACACATTATTTATAAGCATTATACAAATTATGTATAAATTTATTCAAACATTATACACACACTATGTAAAAGCATAATATAAACTATATACAAGTTTATACATGCTATGTATAAGAATTATACAAACTATGAACAAGTTTATGCATATTATGTTTAAGTTTATACACGTTATGTATAAGAATTATACACATCATATATAAGTTTATACACACTATATACATAATTTTTACACACTATATGCAAGTTTACACATGATATGTATAAGTCTTATACATACCATGTGTAAGTTTATAAATGTTATATATATTATTTTTACACATTATGTGTAAGTATATACACGCTATATATAATCATTATACAAGCTATGTACAAGTATTATGCACACTATGTAAAAGTTTATACAAATATTATACATGTTATGTACAAGTTTTTACATACTATGTATAAGCTTTATACACATTATGTACAAACATTATATAGACAATGTACACGCTATTTTTGAGAATAACACACACTATATACATGAATTGTACACATTATATATAAGTTTATATAAACATTTTATACTACTTTCAATTCTATATACAAGCATTATACACACTATGAACATATTTATACACGTTATGTACGATTATTATACAAACTATTCATAAGTATTATACACTATGAATATATTTATATACACTATGTATAAGTTTATACAAGCTATATATAAGCATTGTACGTACTATATACAAGCATTATATATGCTATATTAAAGTATTATAAATACTACGTATAAGTTTATAAAAATATTATGCATACAATGTAGAAGTTTATAACCGCTATCTATAAATAATATATACATTATGTACATATTTATACACGCTATGTACAAGTGTTATACATATTATGTATAAATTTGTACACACAAATTTTAAGCATTATAAACATTATGTATAAGTTTTATACACACTATCTAAAAGTTTTACATGTAATATATAAGTATTATACACATTATATATTTTTTTATACATGATATGTACAAGAATTTTGTGCACTATAAATAAGAATTATATACTATGTATAAGTTTATACATGCTATATATAAGTATTATATACACTATGTATATGATATGTATAAGTATTATATATACATAATGTATAAGTATTATATATACATAATGTACTAGCATTATACATCAATTATATAAGTTTATACGCACTATGTACAAGCATTTTACACACCATATATAAGTTTATACGAGTTATGTACAAGTATTATACACACTATGTACAAGTTTATAGACGCAATATATAAGTTTATACACACTATATATAATTTTATACATGTTATGTACAAGCATTATACACACTATGTATATATATATTTGTAAACACTATATATAAGCATTATAAAAACTTTATATAAGCATTATTCACACTATGTACAAGTTTACAAAAGTATTATAGATGCAATGTACAAGCATTATACATACTATGTATAAGTTTATACAAGTATTATACACACTATATATAAGTTCAAACATTCTATGTACAAGCATTATACACATTATTTACAAGTATTATACATACTATGTACAAGTTTATTTCAATATTATACACATGCTATGTACAAGCATTATATAGACTATTTACAAGTTTATACATGCTATGTATAAGAATTATACAAATTATGAACAAGTTTATGCACATTATTATAAGTTTATATACATTATATACAAATTTATATAATATGTATTATACAAACTATGTATATATTTATATATACAATGTGCAAATATTATACACACTATTCATAAGTATTATTCACTCTGAATTTTTTTATATATAATATATACAAGTTTATACAAGTTATATATAAGCTTTGTACATGATATATACAAGTATTATACATGCTATATAAGTATTATACACTCTATGTATGAGTTTATACAAGCATTATGCATACTATGTAGAAGTTTATATATTCTATGTACAAGTTTATATATTCTATGTACAAGCATTATACATACTTTGAATAAGTTTATTCAAATATTATACACACGCTATGTACAAGCATTATATAGACTATGTATAAGTTTATACATTCTATTTATAAGGATTATACAAACTATGAACAAGTTTATGCACATTATGTACAAGTTTATAAACGATATATATAAAGATTATACACACCATGTATAAGTTTAAATATGTTATATACATAATTTTTACACACTATGTGAAAGTTTATACAAGCTATGTATAAGGCTTATACATACTATGTATAAGTTTATAAACCATATATATATAATTTTTACATTCTATGTGTTATACATGCTATGTACAAGCATTATACATGCTATCTACAAATATTATACACCCTATGTACATATTTATACATGCTATGTATAAGTATTATATACACTATTCATAAGTATTATACACTCTGATTAAGTTTATATACACTATATAAAAGTCTATATAAGCTATATATTAACATTGTACAAGCTATATACAAGCATTAAAAATGTTATGTAAAAGTATTATACACACTACTTATAAATTTATAAAGGCATTATGCATACTATATAGAAGTTTATACACATTATCTATAAATAATATATACATCATGTACAAGTTTATACATGCTATATATAAATATTATATATATTATGTATAAGTTTATACACACTATATATAAGCATTATAAATACTATGTACAAGTTTTTACATACTATGTACAAGTTTTACATGTAATATACAAGTATTAAACACACTATGTATAAGTTTATACACTATGTATAAGCATTTTATATACTATAAATAAGAATTATACACACTATGCATAAGTTTATACATGTTATATATAAGCATTATACATATTATGTACATGCTACGTACAAGTATTATACATGAATTATATAAGTTTATACAAGCTATGTACAAGCATTTTAGATACTATGTATAAGTTTGTACATGCTATGTAAAAGTATTATACATACTATACACAAGTTTATACACGCTATGTACAAGTTTATACACATTATATCCAAGCATTATATAAATTATATACACGCTATATACGAGCATTGCACACACTATATACATGAGTTATACATGTTATATATAAGTTTATACAAGCATTCTGCACTACGTTCAATGCTAAATACAAGTATTATACACACTATGTATATATTTAGACACACTATATACAAGTATTATACATATTATTCATAAGTATTATACACTCTGAATAAGTTTTTATACACTATATACAAGTTTATGTAAGCTATATTTATTTGCATTATATATGCTATATACAAGCATTATACATGATATATAAAAGTATTATAAACACTACGTATAAGTTTATACAAGCATTATAATAATATGTAGAAGTTTTTACACGCTATATATAAATAATATACATACTATGTACAAGTTTATACACACTATGTACAAGCATTATACATATTATGTATAAATTTATATAAACTATGTATAAGTATTATAAACATTATGTGTAAGTTTTATGCACTCTACCTATAAGTTTTACATGTAATATACAAGTATTATAAACACTATGTATTAGTTTATACATGATATATATAAGAATTTTATACACTATAAATAAGAATTATACACACTATGTATACATTTATACACGATATATATAAGCAATATCAACACTATGTACATGGTATGTATAAGTATTATATAAACTATATATAAGTTTATACATGCTACGTACAAGTATTATATTTGAATTATAAAAATTTATACACAATATGTACAAACATTTTATATACTATGTACAATTTTGTACATGCTTGTACAAGTATTATACACAATATGTAAAAGTTTATACACGTAATGTACAAGTTTATACACACTATATATAAGTTTATAAATGTTATGAACAAGCATTATATACACTATGAATATATTTGTAAACACTATATATTAGCGTTTTAAAAATTATATACAAGTTTGTATATGCTATGCACAAGCATTAAATACACTATGTACAAGTTTATATAATTATTATAAATATTATGTACAAGCATTATACACACTATGTACAAGTTAATACAAGTATTATACACAATATGTATAAGTTTATATATTATATGTACAAGGGTTATCAACACTATTTACAAGTATTATACAAACTATGTATAAGTTTATTCAAACATTATATATATATTATGTAAAAGTATTATACAAACTATGTAAAAGTTTATACAAGCTGTGTATAAGGATTATATGAAGTATAAACAAGTTTATGCACATTATGTATAAGTTTATACATGTTATGTATAAGGATTATATAAATAATGTAGAAGTTTATACACGCTATATACATAATTTTTGCACATTCTGTGCAAGTTGATACATGCTATGTATAAGGCTTATAAACACTATATATAAGTTTATAAATGATATATACATAATTTTTACACATTATGTGCAAGTTTATACATGCTATGTACAAGCATTATACATACTATGTACAAGTATTATATATACTATGTATAAGTTTATATAAAAATGTTACATGTTATGTACAAGTTTATATAAGTTATGCATAAGCATTATACATAATATGTATAAGTTTATACAAACATTATACACACTATGTATATGCTAATACGAGCATTGCACACACTGTATACATGAATTATACACATTTCATATAAGTTTATACAAGCATTCTACACTACGTTCAATGCTATATATAAGTATTATACACACTATGTATAAGTTTATACAAGCAATATATAAGCATTGTACATGCTATACACAAGCTTTATTCATGATATTTAAAAAATATTTTACACACTATGTATAAGTTTATACAAACATTAAGTATACTATGCAGAAGTTTATATACGCTATCTATAAATAATATACATACTATGTACAACTTTATCCATGTTATGTATAAGCATTATACATATTATATCTAAGTTTGTAAATACTGTATATAACCATTATAAATAATATGTATAAGTTTTATACACTATGTACAAGTTTATACATGCAATATATAAGTATTATACACACTATATACAAGTTTATATATGAGATGTACAAGCATTTTACACACTATAAATAAGAATTATACATATTATGTATACGTTTATACACACTATATATAAGCAATATACACACTATTTACATGATTTATAAAAGTATTATACACACTATATATAAGCAATATACAAGTTTTTACATGCTATGTACAAGCATTATATGTGAATTATACAAGTTAAAACATGCTATGTACAAGCATTTTAAACACTATGAATAAGTTTGTACATGCTAGGTACAAGTATTATACATATTATGTACAAATTTATACACGTTATATACAAGTTTATACACACTATATACAAGTTTATACATGCTATATACAAGCATTATACACACTATGTATATGTTTATAAACAGTATATATAAGAGTTATAAAAATTATGTATAAGTTTGTACATGCTACATACAAGCATTATATAAACTATTTACAAGTTTACATAAGTATATTACAATTGCTATGTACAAGCATTATACACATTATGTACAAGTTTATATAAGCATTATACACACTATATACATAGTTATACATTATATGTACAAGCACTATAAATACTATTTACAAGCATTATACATACTATGTATAAGTTTATTCAAATATTATACACCCGCTATATACAGGTATTATACATATTATATATAAGTTTATATACGCTATTTATAAGAATTATACAAACTATGAACTAGTTTATGCACATTATGAATAAGTTTATACACGCTATATTTATATGTTATACATATGATGTATAATTTTTATACTCTATATACAAAAATTACAAGTTTATACATGCTATGTATAAGGATTATACATACTATGTATAAGTTTATAAATTCTAGATACATAAATTTTACACACTATGTGCAAGTTTTTACACGCTATGTACAAGCATTATACCTATTATGTATAAGTATTATATACACTATATACATGTTTATAAAAATATTATATGTACAAGTTCATACATGCTATGTATAAGCATTTTACATATTATGTATAAATTTATACATATTATATACAAGGATTATACACACTATATACATGCTATATATGAGCATTGCACACACTGTATATATAAATTATACATATTATATATTAGTTTATACAAGCATTCTACACTACGTTCAATACTATATTTAAGTATTATGCACACTATGTGCAAATTTATACACGCTATATACAAGCATAATTCATACTATTCATAAGTATTATATACTCTGAATAAGTTTATATACACTATGTACAAGTTTATGTATGTTATAAATAAGCATTGTACATGCTATATACAAGCATAATATTATATATGATATGTACAAGCATTTTTTAATATATGATATGTACAAGCATTTTTACACACTATGCATAAGTTTGTACATACTATATATAAGTATTATACACACTAAGTATAATTTTATATATGTAATGAACAAGTTTAAACACACTTTATATAATTTTATATGTGCTATATACAAGCATATTACACACTATGTATATGTTTGTAAATATTATATATAAGCATTATGAAAACTATGTACAAGATTGTACATGCTATGTACAAGCATTATACATACTATCTATAAGTTTATAAAAGTATTATAGATGCTATGTAAAAGTATTATGAATATTATGTATAAGTTTATACAAGTATTATACACACTATGTAAAGGTTTATGCATTTTATGTACAAACATTATACACACTATTTACAAGCATTATACACATTATGTACAAATTTATGTGAACATTATATACACGCTATGTACAAGCATTATATAGACTATATATAAGTTTGTACATGCTATGTATAAAAATTATACAAACTATGAACAAGTTTATGCACATTATATATAAGTTTTTACAAGCAATGTATAAGTATTATACACACTATTTATAAGTTTATACAAGTTTTATAGATTCTGTTTACAAGCATTATACACACTATGTACAAGTTTATACAAGCATTATACACATTTTGTACAAGTTCATACATTCTATGTACAAGTACTATACGCATTATTTACAAGCATAATACACTCTATATATAAGTTCATTTAATTACTATACGCATAATACACTATACGCATTATACATGAATTATATACATTATATATAAGTTTATACAAGCATTCTATACTACGTATAATGATATATATAAGTATTATACACACTATGTACATAATTATACACGCTAGGTACAAGCATTATACACACTATTCATAAGTATTATACACTCTGAATAACTTTATGTACAATATGTACAAGTTTATACAAGCTATATAAGCATTATACAGGCTATATATAAGCATTATACATACAATATAAAAGTATTATACACACTACGTATAAGTTTATACAAGTATTATGCATAATATGTAGAAGTTTATACACACTATCTAAAAATAATATACACACTATATACAAGTTCATTCACGCTACGTATAAGCATTATATATATTAAGTATAAGTTTGTACACATTTTTTGTATGCATTATAAACACTATATATAAGTTTTATACACACTATGTACAAATTTTACATGTAATATATAAGTATTATATATAGTATGTACAAGATTATACACAATATCTAAAAGCAATTTACACACTATAAATAATAATTATACATATTATGTTTAAGTTTATATACGCTATATAAGTGTTATACACACAATGTACGTGGTATGTATAAATATTATACACACTATGTATAAGTTTATACATGCTATATAAAAGCATTATACATGAATTATACAAGTTTACACATAATTTTTTTAACATTTTACATACTATGTACAAGTTTATACATGTTATGTATAAATATTATACACACTATCTACAAGTTCATACACGTAATATACAAGTATAAACACACTATATACAAGTTTATATCTGTTATATACAAGCATTATACATACTATGTATATATTTGTAAATAATATATAAAAGCATTATAAAAACTATATACAAGGTTGTACATATGTATAAGCATTATACATACTATATATAAGTTCATTCAAATATTATATATGCTATGTATAAGCATTATACACACTATATACAAGTTTATACAAGTATTATACACACTATATATAAGTTTATATATTCTATGTACAAGAATTATATACACTATTTATAAGTATTATACACACTATGTATAAGTTTATTCGAACATTATATACACGTTATATATAAGCATTATATAGACTATATATAATTTTGTACATGCTATATATAAGAATTATCCAAACTATGAACAATATTAAGCACATTATATACAAATTTATATACACTATGTATAAGGATTATACACATCTTGTATAAGTTTATACATAATTTTTACATATTATGTGTAAGTTTATACATGCTATATATAAGTTTATAAATGTAATATATATAATTTTTACACACTATGTACAAGTTTATACACGCTATATATAATACTTATATGGCATGTACAATTATTTTATATAGCTTGTATAAATATGTACATAGTATATATAAACTTATTCATAGTGTAAAATACTTATGGATAATGTGTATAATGCTTGTATATAGCATGTATAAATATGTATATAGTGTGTATAATATTTGTATATAGCATTGAACTTAGTGTAGAATGCTTGTATAAACTTATGTATAGTATATATAATTCATGTAAATAGTGTATGTAATGCTCGTATATAGCATGTACATAGTGTGTATAATGCTTGTACATAACATGCATAAACTTATACATAATATGTATAATGCTTATAGATATCATTTATAAACTTGTACATAATGTTCATAAACTTATGCATATTTTGTATAATCCTTATACATAGTGGGTATTAACTTGTACATAGTCTATATAAGGCTTATACATAACGTGAGTGTAATATTTGAATAAACTTGTACATAGTGTGTATAGTGCTTGTAAATAGTATGTATAATGCTTGTACATAGAATGTATAAACTTGTACATAATATGTATAATACTTGTATAAACTTATACATAGTATGTATAATACTTGTATATAGCATCAAGTATTATGCACACTATGTACAAATTTATACAAGCATTATACACACTTTGTAAAAGTTTATACTTTCTAGGTACAAGTATTATACATACTATTTACAAGCATTGTAAATACTATATACAAGTTTATTCAAATGTTATACACACGCTTTGTACAAGCATCATACAAACTATGTATAAATTTATACACGCTATGTATAAGTGTTACACACATAATATATTAATTTATACATATTATATATATAATTTTTTCACATTATGTGTTTGGTTATACATGCTATGTATAAGGCTTATACATACTATGTATAACTTTATAAACGCTATATACATAATTTTTATACACTATGTGTAAGTTTATACATGCTATTTACAAGCATTATATATGTTATGTACTAGTATTATAGACACTATGTATAAATTTATACAAATATTATACATGTTATGTATGAGTTTATACATGCTATGTCTAAGCATTATGCACATTATGTATAAGTTTGTACACGTTATGTACAAGCATTATACACACTATGTACATGCTATAAACGAGCATTGCACACACTACACACATAAATTATACACATTATATATAAGTTTTTACGCAATATACACTCTATTCAATGCTATATTTAAGTATTATACACACTATGCACATATTTATACATGCTAAGTACAAGCATTATATATACTATTCATAATTATTATATACTCTGAATACATTTACATATATTCTGTCAAGTTTATATAAGCTATATGTAAGCATTGTACATGCTATATACAACTATTATAAACACTATATAAAAGTATTATACACAGTACGTATAAGTTTATACAAGCATTATACATACTATATAGAAGTTTAAATATGCTATCTATAAATAATATACACACTATGTAAAAAATTATACACGCTATGTACAAGCATTATACAAATTATATATAAGTTTGTACACACTATGTATAAGCATTATAAATACTATGTATAAGTTTTATTCTCACTTTTTACATGTTTTACATGCAATATACAAATATTATACACAATATGTACAAGTTTATACACGATATATAAAAGCTTTTTACACACTATAAATAAGAATTATACACACCATGTATAAGTTTATACACGCTATATATAAGCATTTTACACTGTATGTACATGGTATGTATAAGTATTATAAGTATTATACACACTATATACAAGTTTATACATGCTATGTATAAACATTATACATGAATTATATAAGTTTATATAGTCCATTTACAAGCATTTTACACACAATGTAAAAGTTTGTACATGCTATATACAAGTATTGTACATACTATGTACAAGTTTATACACATAATGTTTAAGTTTATTCATACTATATACAAGTTTATACATGCTATGTACAAGCATTATACATACTATGTATATATTTGTAAACACTATATACAAGTATTATAAAAACTATTTATAGGTTTGTACATGCTATATATAAGTTTGTACATGCTATGTACAAGTATTATACATACTAAATACAAATTTAAATAAGTACTATAGATGCTATGTATAAGTTTATACATACTATGTACAAATTTATATAAGTATTATACATATTATGTACAAGTATATATATTATATGTACAAGCATTATACACACTATTTACACGTTTTATACACATTATGTTCAAGTTTATTCAAACATTATACACATTATGCATATTATGTAAAAATTTATACATGCTATGTATAAGGATTATACACACTATGTATAAGTTTATACATGCTTTATACATAATTTTTACAAACTATATTCAAGTTTATACATGATATGTATAAGGCTAAAACATACTATGTATAAGTTTATAAATACTATATACATAATTTTTACACACTATGTATAAGTTTAAGCACGCTATGTATAAGCATTATATATGTTATGTATAAGTATTTTACACACTATGTACAAGTTTATACAAATATTTTACATGTTATATTCAAGTTTATACATGCTATGTATAAGCATTATACACATTATGTATAAATTTATACACATTATGTACAAGCATTATACACATTATATACACGCTATATACGATCATTGCACACACTGTATACATGAATTATACACATTATATATAAGTTTATATAAGCATTCTACACTATGTTCAATGCTATATACAAGTATTATACACACTATGTATATATTTATACATGCTATATATAAGCATTATATATAATATTCATAAGTATTATACACTATGAATAAATTTACATACAATATGTACATAATTATATAAGTTATATATAAGCATTGTATATATTATATACAAGCATTATACACACTATATAAAAGTATTATACATACTATATATAAGCTAAAATAAGCAATATGTATACTATGTAAAAGTTTATACATGCTATCTATAAATAATATACACACTATGTACAAGTTTATACACGTAATATACAAGCATTAGACCTATTATGTATAAGTTTCTACGCACTATTTATAAGTGTTATAAATACTATGTATAAGTTTTATACACACTATATTTATGTTTTACATGCAATATACACACTATGTATAAATAGATACATATTATGTACAAGGATTTTATATACTATAAATTTGAATTATACACACTAAGTATAAGTTTATACACGCTATATATAAGCATTATACACACTATGTACCTGATATGTAAAAGTATTATACACACTTTATACAAGTTTTTACATTCTATGTACAAGCATTATTCATAAATTATACAAGTTTATACATGCTATATATAAGAATTTTACACAATATGTATAAATTTATACAATATATTTACAAGAATTATATACACAATTTATAAATTTAGATACATAATGTATAAGTTTATATAAACTAAATATAAGTTTATACATGCTGTGTACAAGCATTTTACATACTATGTATAAAATTGTAAATAGTATATATAAGCATTATAAAAATTATGTACAAGTTTATACATACTATGTATAAGTATTATACACATATATAGATGCTATGTATATATATTATGCATACTATGAATAAGTTTATACAAATATTATACATATTATGTACAAGTTTATGCATTATATGTACAAGTATTATACACACTATTTATAAGAATTATAAACACTATGTACAAGTTTATTCAAACATTATACACACGCTATGTACAAGCATCATCTAGACTATGCATAAGTTTATACACGCTATGTATAAGAATTATACAAATTATGAATAAGTTTATGCATATTATGTACTAGTTTATACATGCTATGTATATGAATAATACACACCATATATAAGTCTATACATATTATAAACATAATTTTACACACTATGTGCAATATTATACATGCTATGTATACACACTATGTACAAGTTTTATACACAATATGTATAAGTTTTACATGCAATATAAAAGTATTAAAAATACTGTGTACAAGTTTATACATGATATGTACAAGCATTTTATACATTATAATAACAATTATACACATTATGTATAAGTTTGCACACGTTATATATAAGCATTATACACACTACGTACATGGTATGTATATGTATTATATATACTATTTACTAGTTTATACAAGCTATGTACAAGCATTATACATGAATTATACAAATTTATGCATGGTAAGTACAAGCATTTTACACATTCTGTATAATCATTATACAAATTATTTTTTAACACTATGTGCAAGTTTATATATGCTATGTACAAGCATTATACATGCTTTATATGAGTATTATACACACTAAGTACAAGTTTATATAAATATTATATAATTTTTATACAAGTTTATACATACTATATATAAGCATTACACACATTATGTATAAGTTTATACACGTTATGTACAATTATTATACACACAATATACACGCTATATAGGAGCATTGCATACAATGTGTACAAGAATTATACACAATATATATAAGTTTATACAAGAATTTTACACTACATTCAAATCTAAATATAATTATTATACACTTTATATATATATTTATACATGCTATGCATAAGCATTATATACACTATTCATACACTATGAATAAGTTTATATACACTATGTACAAATTTACACACACTATATACAAGTTTATACAAGCTATATATAAGCATTGTACATGCCATATACAAGCATTATACATGATATATAAAAGTATTATACACACTACATATAAGTTTATACATGCATTATGCATACTATATAGAAGTTTATACACGCTATCCATAAAAAATATACACACTATGTGCAAGTTTATACACGCTATGTATAAATATTATATATATTATATATAAATTTATACACACTATGTATAAGTATTATAAACACTATATTTAAGTTTTATACACACTATGTACAAGTTTTACATGCAATATACAAGTATTATATACAATATGTACAAGTTTATACATAATATGTACAAGCATTTTACACACTATAAAAAGGAATTATACACACTATGTATAAGTTTATACACACTATACATAAGCATTAAACACAGTACGTAGATAGTATGTATAAGTATTATACACACTATGTATAAGTTTATACATGCTATATACAAGCATTATACATGAATTATATAAGTTTATGCACGCTATGTACAAGCACTTTACACACTACATACAAGTTTGTATATACTATATATAAGCATTATACACACTATGTATAAGTTTATACACGCAATATATAAGTTTAAACACATTATATACTAGTTTATATATGCTATGTACAAGCATTATACATACTATGTATATGTTTGTAAATACTATATATAAATATGTATAAGTTTCTACATGCTACGTATAAGAATTATACACACTATGTAGAAGTTTATACAAGTATTATAGATGTTATGTACAAGCATTATACACAATATGTACAAGCTTATAGAAGTATTATATACACTATGCAGAAGTTTATACAATATATGTACAAGCATTATACACATTATTTATAATCATTATACACATTATATATAATTTTATTCAAATATTATACAAACGCTATGTACTAGCATTATACATACTATGTATAAGTTTATACACGCTATGTACAAGGATTATACAAACTATGAATAAATTTCTGCATATTATGTACAAGTTTATACACGGTACGTATAAGGATTACACACACCATGTATAGGTTTATACACGCTATATACATAAATTTTACACATTATTTGCAAGTTTATACATGCTATGTATAAGGCTTATACATATTATGTATAACTTTATAAATGATATATTCATAATTTTTTCACACTATGTACAAGTTTATACATGTTATTTATAAGCATTATACATGCTATATATAACTATTATACACACTATGTACAAAGTTAAATAAATATTATACATGTTATATACAAGTTTATACATGCTATGTATAAGCATTATACATATTATGTATCAGTTTATACATGTTATGTATAATCATTTTACACACTATATACACACTATATAGGAGCATTTCACACACTATGTACATGAATTATACACATTATAAGCATTTTATACTACATTCGATGCTATATACAAGTATTATACACACTATGTTCATATTTATACATGCTGTGTATAACCATTATACATACTATTCATAAGTATTATACACTATGAATAAGTTTATATACACTATATACAGATTTATACAAAGCTATATATAAGCATTGTACATGCTATATAGAAGCATTATACATGCTATGTATAAGTTTATACACGCTATCCATAAAAAATATACACACTATGTATAAGTTTATACACGCTATGTACAAGCATTATACATATTATATATAAGTTCTTATACACTATGTATAAGCATTATAAACACTATATATAAGTTTTACATACACTATGTATAAGTTTTATATGCAATATACAAGTATTATACACATTATGTAAAAGTTTATACACGATATGTACAACCATTTTACACACAATAAATTAGAATTATACATAATATGTATAAATTTATACACATTATATATAAGCATTCTACACACTACGTATATGATATGTATAAGTATTATACACACTATGTATAAGTTTATTCATACTATATACAAGCATTATACATAAATTATATAAGTTTATACACGCTATATACAAGTATTTTATACACTATGTACAGGTTTGTACATACTATATATAAGTATTACACACACTATGTACAGGTTTATACACGTAATGTATATGTTTAAAAATATTATATATAAGTTTATACATGCTATGTACAAGCATAATAAATACTATGTATATAATTGTAAATACAATATATAAGTATTATAAAACTATATATAAATCTTTATATGCTATGTACAATCATTATACATGAAATTGCTCTGATAACAATTGAAATTACTAAATGACAAGAGGGGGAGGGGGGTGAATTGTGAAAAACTTTTTCTCAATAAAAAGTAATCCTAAACAGGAGTTCTAATCTTTTTATTATTTTTGAAATTTTACAACAAAAACTTAAACAAATTTTCTTTCACAAATTTCACCACGTAATAATTATGAAAAATTAAGTGCAAGTAAAAGTAAATGACGATAAGGAAAAAATACACCAAGGATTTTTATAGTGGTTCGGTCAAAATATGACCTACGTCCACTCCCCGGAGTCCTCCGCTCCGGGATTTTCACTACCAAATATAGTTCTCCTTTTGCCCCCCTCAGCAAGGCGGAGAAGCCTTTACAAACCTCCCTTTCACCAACCCGGCGTGGCGGAGTGCCAAACTCTGTTTTCGCCCTCCTGGCGACGGCAGAGAACCTTCTCATTTTTCTCCCTCCTGGAGAAGGCAGAGAACCTCGAGGTAACAGATGTAGA